>NC_057801.1:697042417-697247937 GCF_018294505.1 Triticum aestivum
AATCAGTTCCTATTTTTTGCGTGCACGTACTGAACTATTAGGAACGAAGTGATCGCTACCTCCTTCCTCGCTGCGTGCGTACGTTCCAACGAGCTGCATGAGGCCCAGCCGTCCATCATCAATCACAAAAATTTGGGCCTTAGCCTACGTAGAAACCTGGGGCGGGGCCCCTTGATTTTGATCTTGATCGACCCTGGCGTCGGGGCTGCCTATCTAACTGTAGACTGCATCCTCTCCAATTATTTTTTTAGCGTCAGTAGGCCGGTCATGAGATTTTGGGGGCCCGGTGTTGGGGAACGTAGTAATTTCAAAAAAATCTTACGCACACGCAAGATCATGATGATGCATAGCAACGAGAGGGGAGAGTGTCATCTACATACCCTCGTAGACCGTAATCGGAAGCGTTATAACAACACGATTGATGTAGTCGTACATCTTCACGATCGACCGATCCTCATCACCGAACGTACGACACCTCCGTGTTCAGCACACATTCAGCTCGGTGACGTCCCGCGAACTCATGATCTAGTAGAGCTTCCGGGAAGAGCTTCATCAGCACGACGGCATGGTGATAGTGTTGATGAAGCTATCGACGCAGGGCTTCGCCTAAGCACCTTTATGATATGACCGAGGTGGATTATGGTGGAGGGGGGCACCGCACATGGCTAAAAAATCAATGATCAATTGTTGTGTATTTGGGGTGCCCCCCTGCCCCCGTATATAAAGGAGCTAGGGGGTAGGCCGCCGGACAAGGAGGAGGGCGCGCCAAGGGGGGAGTCCTACTCCCACCGGGAGTAGGACTCCTCCTTTCCTAGTAGAAGTAGGAGAAGGGAAGGAAGGGAGAGAGGAAGAGAACGAAAGGGGGGCGCCGCCCCCCTCCTTGTCCAATTCGGACTAGAGGGGAAGGGGGCGCGTGGCTGCACTGGCCGCCCCTCCTCTTCTCCCACTAGGGCCCATTAGGCCAAATATACTCCCTAGGGGGTTCCGGTAACCCCCCGGTACTCCGGTATATGCCCGAAACCTCCCGAAACACTTTTGGTGTCCGAACATAGTCATCCAATATATCGATCTTTACGTCTCGGCCATTTCTAGACTCCTCGTCATGTCTGTGATCATATCCGGGACTCCGAACTTCCTTTGGTACATCAAAACACAAAAACTCATAACACCGATCATCACAGAACTTTAAGCGTGCGGACCCTACGGGTTCGAGAACTATGTAGACATGACCGAGACATGTCTCCGGTCAATAACCAATAGCGAAACCTGGATGCTCATATTGGTTCCTACGTATTCTACGAAGATCTTTATCGGACAAACCGTATAACAACATACGTTGTTCCCTTTGTCATCGGTATGTTACTTGCCCGAGATTCGATCGTCGTTATCTCAATACCAAGCTCAATCTCATTACCGGCAAGTCTCTTTACTCGTTCTGTAATGCATCACCCTGCAACTAACTCATTAGTCACATTGCTTGCAAGGCTTATTGTGATGTGCATTACCGAGAGGGCCTAGAGATACCTCTCCGACAATCAGAGTGACAAATCCTAATCTCGATCTATGCCAACTCAACAAACACCATCAGAGACACCTGTGGAGCACCTTTATAATCACCCAATTACATTGTGACATTTGGTAGCACACAAAGTGTTCTTCCGGTATTCGGGAGTTGCATAATCTCATAGTCACAGGAACATGTATAAGTCATGGAGAAAGCAATAGAAGTAAACTAAAATGATCAAGTGCTAAGCTAACGGAATGGGTCAAGTCAATCACACCATTCTCCTAATGATGTGACCTCGTTTATCAAATGACAACTCATGTCTATGGTTAGGAAACTTAACCATCTTTGATCAACGAGCTAGTCAAGTAGAGGCATACTAGTGACACTCTGTTTGTCTATGTATTCACACATGTATTATGTTTCCGGTTAATACAATTCTAGCATGAATAATAAACATTTATCATGAAATAAGGAAATAAATAATAACTTTATTATTGCCTCTAGGGCATATTTCCTTCAGTCTCCCACTTGCACTAGAGTCAATAATCTAGATCACATCGCCATGTGATTTAACATCAATAGTTCACATCACCATGTGATTAACACCCATAGTTCACACATGTGACCAACACCCAAAGGGTTTACTAGAGTCAATAATCTAGTTCTCATGGCTATGTGATTAACACCCAGAGAGTACTAAGGTGTGATCATGTTTTGCTTGTGAGAGAAATTTAGTCAACGGGTCTGCCACATTCAGATCCGTATGTATTTTGCAAATTTCTATGTCAACAATGCTCTGCACGGAGCTACTCTAGCTAATTGCTCCCACTTTCAATATGTATCCAGTTTGAGACTTAGAGTCATCTGGATCAGTGTCAAAACTTGCATCGACGTAACCCTTTATGACGAACCTTTTGTCACCTCCATAATCGAGAAACATATCCTTATTCCACTAAGGATAATTTTGACCGATGTTCAGTGATCTACTCTTAGATCACTATTGTACTCCCTTGCTAAACTCAATGTAGGGTATACAATAGATCTGGTACACAGCATGGCATACTTTATAGAACCTATGGCTGAGGCATAGAGAATGATTTTCATTTTCTTTCTATCTTCTGTCGTGGTCGGGTTTTGAGTCTTACTCAATTTCACACCTTGTAACACAGGTAAGAGCTCTTTCTTTGACTCTTCCATTTTGAACTACTTCAAAATCTTGTCAAGGTATGTACTCGTTGAAAAAACTTATCGAGCATCTTGATCTATCTCTATAGATCTTGATGCTCAATATGTAAGCAGCTTCACTGAGGTCTTTCTTTGAAAAACTCTTTTCAAATACTCCTTTATGCTTTCCAGAAAATTCTACATTATTTCCGTTCAACAATATGTCATTCACATATATTTATCAGAATGTTGTAGTGCTCTCACTCACTTTCTTGCAAATACAGGCTTCACCGCGATTCTGTATAAAACTATATGCTTTGATCAACTCATCAAAGCGTATATTCCAACTCCGAGATGCTTGCACCAGTACAAAGATGGATTGCGGGAGCTTGCACATTTTGTTAGCACCTTTAGGATTGACAAAACCTTCTGGTTGCATCATATACAACTCTTCTTTAAGAAATCCATTAAGGAATGTTGTTTTGACATCCATTTGCCAGATTTTATAAAATGTGGCAATTTGCTAACTGTTGGAAATATGCCCTAGAGGCAATAATAAAAGTGTTATTATTATATTTCTTTGTTCATGATAATAGTCTGTTATTCATGCTATAACTGTATTATCCGGAAATCGTAATACACGTGTGAAAACATAGACCACAATATGTCCCTAGTGAGCCTCTAGTTGACTAGCTCGTTGTGATCAACAGATAGTCATGGTTTCCTGGCTATGGACATTGGATGTCGTTGATAACGGGATCACATCATTAGGAGAATGATGTGATGGACAAGGCCCAATCCTAAGCCTAGCACAAAGATCGTGTAGTTCGTATGCTAAAGCTTTTCTAATGTCAAGTATCTTTTCCTTAGACCATGAGATTGTGCAACTCCCGGATACCGTAGGAATGCTTTGGGTGTACCAAACGTCACAACGTAACTGGGTGGCTATAAAGGTGCATTACAGGTATCTTCGAAAGTGTCTGTTGGGTTGGCACGAATCGAGACTGGGATTTGTCACTCCGTGTAAACGGAGAGGTATCTCTGGGCCCACTCGGTAGGACATCATCATAATGTGCACAATGTGACCAAGGGGTTGATCACGGGATGATGTGTTACGGAACGAGTAAAGAGACTTGCCGGTAACGAGATTGAACAAGGTATCGAGATACCGACGATCGAATCTCAGGCAAGTACAATACCGCTAGACAAAGGGAATTGTATACGGGATCGATTGAGTCCTTGACATCATGGTTCATCCGATGAGATCATCGTGGAACATGTGGGAGCCAACATGGGTATCTAGATCCCGCTGTTGGTTATTGACCGGAGAACGTCTCGGTCATGTCTGCATGATTCCCGAACCCGTAGGGTCTACACACTTAAGGTTCGATGACGCTAGGGTTATAAAGGAAGTTTGTATGTGGTTACCGAATGTTGTTCGGGGTCCCGGATGAGATCCCGGACGTCACGAGGAGTTCCGGAATGGTCCGGAGGTAAAGATTTATATATGGGAAGTCCTGTTTTGGTGACTGAAAAAGTTTCGGGTTTTATCGGTAACGTACCGGGACCACCGGGAGGGTCCCGGGGGTCCACCAAGTGGGGCCACCGGCCCCGGAGGCTTGCATGGGCCTAGAGTGGAAAGGGACCAGCCCCAGAGTGGGCTGGTGCGCCTCCCACCCTTGCCCAAGGCGCAGCTAGGAGGGGAGAGGGAAAATCCTAGGCGCAGATGGGCCTATAGGCCCACCCTAGGGCGCGCCCCCTCTCTCCCCCTCTTGGCCGCCCCCTCCAAAGTCCCATCTAGGGCTGGCCGCACCCCTTGGGGTGGGAAACCCTAAAGGGGGAGCATCCCCCTTCCCCCCTATATATATTGGAGGTTTTGGAGCAGCCCAACACATGAGAACTTCTCCTCTTGGTGCAGCCCTGCCCCTCTCCCTCCTCCTCCTCTCCCATGGTGCTTGGCGAAGCCCTGCGGGATTGCCACGCTCCTCCACCACCACCACGCTGTTGTGCTGCTGCTGGACGGAGTCTTCCTCAACCTCTCCGTCTCTCCTTGCTGGATCAAGGCGTGGGAGACGTCACCGGGCTGTACGTGTGTTGAACACGGAGGTGCCGTCTGTTCGGCACTAGGATCTCCGGTGATTTGGATCACGACGAGTATGACTCCTTCAACCCCGTTCTCTTGAATGCTTCCGCTTAGCGATCTACAAGGGTATGTAGATGCACTCTCCTTCCCCTCGTTGCTAGTCTCTCCATAGATAGATCTTGGTGACACGTAGGAAAATTTTGAATTTCTACTACGTTCGCCAACAGTGGCATCATGAGCTAGGTCTATTGCATAGATTCTTTGCACGAGTAGAACACAAAGTAGTTGTGGGCATTGATGATGTTCAATATGCTTACCGTTACTAGTCCAATCTTGTTTCGACGGTATTGTGGGATGAAGCGGCCCGGACCGACCTTACACGTACTCTTACGTGAGACAGGTTCCACCGACTGACATGCGCTTGGTGCATAAGGTGGCTAGCGGTGCCAGTCTCTCCCACTTTAGTCGGAACGGATTCGATGAAAAGGGTCCTTATGAAGGGTAAATAGCAATTGGCATATCACGTTGTGGTCTTGCGTAGGTAAGAAACGTTCTTGCTAGAAACCCATAGCAGCCAGTAAAACATGCAAACAACAATTAGAGGACGTCTAACTTGTTTTTGCAGGGTATGCTATGTGATGTGATATGGCCAAGAGGAATGTGATGAATGATATGTGATGTATGAGATTGATCATGTTCTTGTAATAGGAATCACGACTTGCATGTCGATGAGTATGACAACCGGCAGGAGCCATAGGACTTGTCTTTATTTATTGTATGACCTGTGTGTCATTGAAGAACGCCATGTAAACTACTTTACTTTATTGCTAAACGCCTTAGTCATAGAAGTAGAAGTAGTCGTTGGCGTGACAATTTCATGAAGACACGATGATGGAGATCATGATGATGGAGATCATGGTGTCATGCCGGTGACAAGATGATCATGGAGCCCCGAAGATGAAGATCAAAGGAGCTATATGATATTGGCCATATCATGTCACTACTCTATTTGATTGCATGTGATGTTTATCATGTTTATGCATCTTGTTTACTTAGAACGACGGTAGTAAATAAGATGATCCCTTATTAAAAATTTCAAGAAAGTGTTCCCCCTAACTGTGCACCGTTGCTAAAGTTCGTCGCTTCTAAGCACCACGTGATGATCGGGTGTGATGGATTCTTACGTTCACATACAACGGGTGTAAGCCAGATTTACACACGCGAAACACTTAGGGTTAACTTGACGAGCCTAGCATGTACAGACATGGCCTCGGAACACAGAGACCGAAAGATCGAGCATGAGTCGTATAGTAGATACGATCAACATGAAGATGTTCACCGATGATGACTAGTCCGTCTCACGTGATGATCGGACACGGCCTAGTTGACTCGGATCATGTAATCACTTAGATGACTGGAGGGATGTCTATCTGAGTGGGAGTTCATAAGATGAACTTAATTATCCTGAACATAGTCAAAAGGATTTTGCAAATTATGTGTAGCTCGCGCTTTAGTTCTACTGTTTTAGATATGTTCCTAGAGAAAATATAGTTGAAAGTTGATAGTAGCAATTATGCGGACAGTAGAAAGCTTATGTCCTTAATGCACTGCTCAGTGTGCTGAACCCCAAACGTCGTTTGTGGATGTTGCGAACATCGGACATACATGTTTTGATAACTACGTGATAGTTCAGTTAAACGGTTTAGAGTTGAGGCACTAAAGACATTTTCGAAACATCGCGGAACATATGAGATGTTTCAAGAGCTGAAATTGGGATTTCAGGCTCGTGCCCACGTCAAGAGGTATAAGACCTCCGACGATTTTCTTAGCCTGCAAACTCAGGGAGAAAAGCTCAATCGTTGAGCTTGTGCTCAGATTGTCTGAGTGCAACAATCACTTGAATCGAGTGGGAGTTAATCTTCCAGATGAGATAGTAATGTTTCCCCAAAGTCATTGCCACCAAGCTGCTAGAGCTTCGTGATGAACTATAACATATCAGGGATAGATATGATGATCCTTGAAATATTCGCGATGTTTGACACCGCGAAAGTAGAAATCAAGAAGGAGCATCAATTGTTGATGGTTGGTGAAACCACTAGTTTCAAGAAGGGCAAGGGAACAAAGGGATACTTCATGAAATGGCAATTCAGCTGCTTTTCTAGTGAAGAAACCCAAGGTTGAACCCAAACCCGAGACTAAGTGCTTCTGTAATAAAGGGAACAACCACTTGAGCAGAATTACCCTAGATACTTGGTAGATGAGAAGGCTGGCAAGGTCGATAGAAGTATATTGGATATACATTGTGTTGATGTGTACTTTACTAGTACTCCTAGTAGCACCAGGGTATTAGATACCGGTTCGGTTGCTAAGTGTTAGTAACTCGAAATAAAAGCTACGGAATAAACGGAGAGTAGCTAAAGGTGAGATGACGATATATGTTGGAAGTGTTTCCAATGTTGATATGATCAAGCATTGCACGCTCCCTCTACCATCGAGATTGGTGTTAAAACCTGAATAATTGTTATTTGGTGTTTGCGTTGAGCATAGACATGATTGGATTATGACTATCGCAATATGGTTATTCATTTAAAGAGAATAATGGTTACTCTATTTATTTGAATAATACCTTCAATGGTCTTGCACCTAAAATGAATGGTTCATTGAAATCTCGATCGTAGTGATACACATGTTCATGCCAAAAGATAGTAATGATAGTACCACCTACTTGTGGCACTGCCACGTAAGTCATATCGGTATAAAATGCATGAAGAAGCTCCATGTTGATGGATCTTTGGACTCACTCATTTTTGAAAAGTTTGAGACATGCGAACCATGTCTATTGGTGTATATGCATGAAGAAACTCCATGCAAATGGACCGTTTGAACTCACTTGATTTTGAATCACTTGAGACATGCAAATCATACCACATGGGCAAGATGACTGAAAGCCTCGTTTTAGTAAGACGGAACTTGTTGGAAGTAACACATTTTGATGTGTGCAGTCCAATGAGTGCTGAGGCATGCAGTGAATATCGTTATGTTCTTACTTCACAGATGATTCGAGTAGATGTTGAGAATATTTTCTTGATGAAACACAAGTCTGAATTATTGAATGGTTCAAGTAATTTCAGAGTGAAGTAGAAGATCATTGTGACAAGAGGATAAAATGTCTATGATATGATCATAGAGATGAATATCTGAGTTACGAGTTTTGGCACGCAATTAAGACATTGTGGAAATTGTTTTACAATTAATACCGCCTGGAACACCATAGTGTGATGGTGTGTCCGAACATCATAGTTGCACCCTATTGGATATGGTGGGTGCCATGATGTCTCTTATCGAATTACCACTATCGTTCATGGGTTAGGCATTAGAGACACCCACACTCACTTTAATAGGGTACCACGTAATTCCATTGAGATGACACCGGTTTAGAGAAACCTATGCTGTCATTTCTTAAAGGTTTGGGGCTGCGACGCTTATGTGAAAAAGTTTCAGGTTGATAAGCTTGAACCCAAAGCGGATAAAATGCATCTTCATAGGACACCCAAAACAGTTGGGTATACCTCCTAATTCAGATCCGAAAGCAATATGGATTGTTTCTTGAATTGGGTCCTTTCTCGAGGAAAGGTTTCTCTCGAAAAGTTGAGTGGGAGGATGGTGGAGACTTGATGTGGTTATTGAACCGTCACTTCAACCAGTGTGTATCAGGGCACAGGAAGTTGTTCATGTGGCACCTACACCAATTGAAGTAGAAGCTTATGATAGTGATCATGAAGTTTCGATCAAGTCACTGCCGTACCTTGTAGGGTGACAAGGATACGTACTACTTCAGAGTGTACAGTAATCCTGTCTTGGAAGTCATGTTGCTAGACAACAATGAACCTACGAGCTATGGAGAAGCGATGGTGGGCCCGGATTCCGATAAATGGCTCGAGGCCATGAAATCCGAGATAGGATCCATGTATCAGAACAAAGCATGGACTTTGGTGGACTTGCCCGATGATCGTCAAGCCATTGAGATAAATGGATCTTTAAGAAGAAGACGGACGTGGACGGTAATGTCACCGTCTATGAAGCTCGACTTGTGGCGAAGAGTTTTTCACAAGTTCAAGGAGTTGACTACGATGAGATTTTGTCATCCGTAGCGATGCTTAAAGTCCGTCGGAATCATATTAGCACAAGCTGCATTTATGAAATCTGGCAGATGGATGTCAAGACAAGTTTCCTTACCAGTTTTCGTAAGGAAAGGTTGTATGTGATACAATCAGAAAGGTTTTGTCGATCCTAAGGATGCTAAAAGGTATGCTAGCTCCAGCGATCCTTTAATGGACTGGAGTAAGCATCTCGGAGTTGGAATGTACGCTTTGATGAGATGATCAAAGATTTTGGATTTATACAAAGTTTATGAGAAACTTGTATTTCCAAAGAAGTGAGTGGGAGCACTATAGAATTTCTGATGAGTATATGTTGTTGACATATTGATGATCAGAAATGATGTAGAATTTCTAGAAAGCATATAAGGTTATTTGAAAGGTGTTTTTCAATAGAAAACCTGGATTAAGCTACTTGAACATTGAGCATCAAGATCTATAAGGATAGATCAAAATGCTTAATAATACTTTCAAATGAGCACATACCTTGACATGATCTTGAAGGTGTTCAAGATGGATCAGTCAAAGAAGAAGTTCTTGCCTGAGTTGTAAGGTATGAAGTTAAGACTTAAAGCTCGACCACGGCAGAATAGAGAGAAAGGACGAAGGTCGTCCCCTATGCTTAAGACATAGGCTCTACAGTATGCTATGCTGTGTACCGCACCTGAAGTGTGCCTTGCCATGAGTCAGTCAAGGGGTACAAGAGTGATCCAAGAATGGATCACAGGACAGCGGTCAAAGTTATCCTTAGTAACTAGTGGACTAAGGAATTTTTCTTGATTATGGAGGTGGTAAAAGAGTTTGTCATAAAGGGTTATGTCGATGCAAGCTTAACACCTATCCGGATAGCTCTAAGTAGAGATACCGGATACGTATAATGGGGCAACAATTTAGAATAGCTCCAAGTGGAAAAGTTATTTGGAATGGCTCCAAATAGAACGTGGTAGCTACATCTAGGAGATGACATAGAGATTTGTAAAGCACACACGGATCTGAAAGGTTCAGACCTGTTGACTAAAACCTCTCTCACAAGCAACCTGATCAAACCCAGAACTCATTGAGTGTTAATCACATAGTGATGTGAACTAGATTATTGACTCTAGTAGACTCTTTGGATGTTGGTCACATGGCGATGTGACCTGTGAGTGTTAATCACATGGCGATGTGAACTAGATTATTGACTCTAGTGCAAGTGGGAGACTGTTGGAAATATGCCCTAGGGGCAATAATAAAAGTGTTATTATTATATTTATTTGTTCATGATAATAGTCTTTTATTCATGCTATAACTATATTATCTGGAAATCGTAATACACGTGTGAATACATAGACCACAATATGTCCCTAGTGAGCCTCTAGTTGACTAGCTCATTGTGAGCAACAGATAGTCATGGTTTCCTGGCTATGGACATTGGATGTCGTTGATAACGGGATCACATCATTAGGAGAATGATGTGATGGACAAGGCCCAATCCTAAGCCTAGCACAAAGATCGTGTAGTTCGTATGCTAAAGCTTTTCTAATGTCAAGTATCTTTTACTTAGACCATGAGATTGTGCAACTCCCGGATACCGTAGGAATGCTTTGGGTGTACCAAACGTCACAACGTAACTGGGTGGCTATAAAGGTGCATTACAGGTATCTCCGAAAGTGTCTGTTGGGTTGGCACGAATCGAGACTGGGATTTGTCACTCCGTGTAAACGGAGAGGTATCTCTGGGCCCACTCGGTAGGACATCATCATAATGTGCACAATGTGACCAATGGGTTGATCACGGGATGATGTGTTACGGAACGAGTAAAGAGACTTGCCGTTAACGAGATTGAACAAGGTATCGAGATACCGACGATCGAATCTCGGGCAAGTACAATACCGCTAGACAAAGGGAATTGTATACGGGATTGATTGAGTCCTTGACATCGTGGTTCATCCGATGAGATCATCGTGGAACATGTGGGAGCCAACATGGGTATCCAGATCCTGCTGTTGGTTATTGACCGGAGAACGTCTCGGTCATGTCTGCATGATTCCCGAACCCGTAGGGTCTACACACTTAATGTTCGATGACGCTAGGGTTATAAAGGAGGTTTGTATGTGGTTACCAAATGTTGTTCGGAGTCCCGGATGAGATCCCGGACGTCACAAGGAGTTCCGGAATGGTCCGGAGGTAAAGATTTATATATGGGAAGTCCTGTTTTGGTGACTGGAAAAGTTTCGGGTTTTATCGGTAACGTACCGGGACCACCGGGAGGGTCCCGTGGGTCCACCAAGTGGGGCCACCGGCCCCGGAGGCTTGCATGGGCCTAGAGTGGAAAGGGACCAGCCCCAGAGTGTGTTGGTGCACCTCCCACCCTTGCCCAAGGCGCAGCTAGGAGGGGAGAGGGAAAACCCTAGGCGCAGATGGGCCTATAGGCCCACCCTAGGGCGCGCCCCCTCTCTCCCCCTCTTGGCCGCCCCCTCCAAAGTCCCATCTAGGGCTGGCCGCACCCCTTGGGGTGGGAAACCCTAAAGGGGGCGCAGCCCCCTTCCCCCCTATATATATTGGAGGTTTTGGAGCAGCCCAACACATGAGAACTTCTCCTCTTGGTGCAGCCTTGCCCCTCTCCCTCCTCCTCCTCTCCCATGGTGCTTGGCGAAGCCCTGCGGGATTGCCACGCTCCTCCACCACCACCACGCCGTTGTGCTGCTGCTGGACGGAGTCTTCCTCAACCTCTCCCTCTCTCCTTGCTGGATCAAGGCGTGGGAGACGTCATCGGGCTGTACGTGTGTTGAACGCGGAGGTGCCGTCCGTTCGACACTAGGATCTCCGGTGATTTGGATCACCGCGAGTACGAATCCTTCAACCCCGTTCTCTTGAACGCTTCCGCTTAGCGATCTACAAGGGTATGTAGATGCACTCTCCTTCCCCTCGTTGCTAGTCTCTCCATAGATAGATCTTGGTGACACGTAGGAAAATTTTGAATTTCTGCTACGTTCCCCAACACTAACATGATTCAGACAGACTTAAGCATCACTACGAGTGAGAAAATCTCATCGTAGTCAACACCTTGAAGTTTGTAAAAAAACTATTTTGACAAGTCTAGCTTTGTAGATAGTAACACTACAATCAGCGTACGTCTTCCTCTTGAAGATCCATTTATTTTCTATGGTTTGCCGATCATTGGGCAAGTCAACCAAAGTCCACACTTTGTTCTCATACATGGATCCCATCTCAGATTTCATGGCCTCAAGCCATTTTGCGGAATCTGGGCTCATCATCGCTTTCTCATAGTTCGTAGGTTCGTCATGGTCTAGTAACATGACCTCCAGAACAGGATTGCCGTACAACTCTGGTGCGGATCTTATTCTGGTTGACCTACAAGGTTCAGTAGTAACTTGATCTGAAGTTTCATGATCATCATCATTAGCTTCCTCACTAATTGGTGTAGGAGTCACAGGAACATATTTGTGTGATGAACTACTTTCCAATAAGGGAGCAGGTACAGTTACCTCATCAAGTTCTACTTTCCTCCCACTCACTTCTTTCGAGAGAAACTCCTTCTCTAGAAAGGATCCATTGTTAGCAACGAATGTCTTGCCTTCGGATCTGTGATAGAAGGTGTACCCAACAATATCCTTTGGGTATCCTATGAAGACACATTTCTCCGATTTGGGTTTGAGCTTATAAGGTTGAAGCTTTTTCACATAAGCATCGCAGCCCCAAACTTTAAGAAACGACAACTTTGGTTTCTTGTCAAACCATAGTTCATAAGGTGTCGTCTCAATGGATTTAGATGGTACCCTATTTAACGTGAATGCAGCTGTGTCTAATGCATAACCCCAAAACGATAGTGGTAAATCGGTAAGAGACATCAGAAATTGCACCATATCTAATAAAGTACGGTTACAATGTTTGGACACACCATTACGCTGTAGTGTTCCAGGTGGCGTGAGTTGCGAAACTATTCCGCATTGTTTCAAATGAACACCAAACTCATAACTCAAATATTCTCCTCCACATTCAGATCGTAGAAACTTTATTTTCTTGTTACTATGATTTTCCACTTCACTCTGAAATTATATGAACTTTTCAAATGTTTCAGACTTATGTTTCATCAATTAGATATACCCATATCTGCTCAAATCATCTGTGAAGGTCAGAAAATAATGATACCCGCCACGAGCCTCAAGACTCATCGGATTGCATACATCAGTATGTATTATTTCCAATAAGTCAGTTGCTTGCTCCATTGTTCCGGAGAACGGAGTCTTAGTCATCTTGCCATAAGGCATGGTTCGCAAGCATCAAGTGATTCATAATCAAGTGATTCCAAAATCCCACCAGCATGGAGTTTCTTCATGCGCTTTACACCAATATGACCTAAACGGCAGTGCCACAAATAAGTTGCACTATCATTATTAACTTTGCATCTTTTGGCTTCAATATTATGAATATGTGTATCACTACGATTGAGATCCAACAAACCATTTTCATTGGGTGTATGACCATAGAAGGTTTTATTCATGTAAACAGAACAATAATTATTCTCTAACTTAAATGAATAAATGTATTGCAATAAACATGATCAAATCATATTCATGCTCAACGCAAACACCAAATAACACTTACTTAGGTTCAACAATAATCCCGAAAGTATAGGGAGTGTGCGATGATGATCATATCAATCTTGGAACTACTTCCAACACACATCATCACCTCGCCCTTAGCTAGTTTCTGTTCATTCTGCAACTCCTGTTTCGAGTTACTACTCTTAGCAACTGAACCAGTATCAAATGCGGAGGGGTTGCTATAAACACTAGTAAAGTACACATCAATAACATGTATATCCAATATACCTTTGTTCACTTTGCCATCCTCCGCCAAGTATCTAGGGCAGTTCCACTTCTAGTGACCATTTCCTTTGCAGTAGAAGCACTCTGTTTCAGGCTTGGCTTTATCTTTGGGCTTCTTCACGGGAGCAGCAACTTGCTTGCCATTCTTTTTGAAGTTCCCCTTCTTCCCTTTGCCATTTTCTTGAACCTATTGGTCTTGTCAACCATCAACACTTGATGCTTTTCTTGATTTCTACCTTCGTTGATTTCAGCATCACGAAGAGCTTGGGAATCGTTTCCGTTATCCCTTGCATATTATAGTTCATCATGAAGTTCTAGTAACTTGGTGATAGTGACTAGAGAACTCTGTCAATCACTGTCTTATCTGGAAGATTAAGTCCCACTTGATTCAAGTGATTGTAGTACTAAGACATTCTGAGCACATGCTCACTAGCTGAGCTATTCTCCTCCATCTTGTAGGCAAAGTACTTGTCAAAGGTCTCATACCTTTCGACATGGGCATGAGGCTGAAATAATAATTTCAACTCTTGGAACATCTTATATGCTCCGTGGCGTTCAAAACGTCTTTGAAGCCCCAATTCTTAGCCGTAAAGCATGGTGCACTAAACTATAAAGTAGTCATCATACCGAGCTTTGCCAAACATTCATAACGTCTACATATGCTCCTGCAATAGGTCCGTCACCTAGCGGTGCATCAAGGACACAATTCTTCTATGCAGCAGTGAGGATAATCCTCAGATCACGGACCAAGTCCACATCATTGCTACTAACATCTTTTCAACATAGTTTTTCTCTAGGAACATATCAAAATAAAGGGGGAGCAACAGCGTGAGCTATTGATCTACAACATATATATGTTAATACTACCAGGACTAAGTTCATGATAAATTAAAGTTCAATTAATCATATTAATTAAGAACTCCCACTTAGATAGTCATTTATCCAATCATCTAAGTGATCACGTGATCCATATCAACTAAACCATGTCCGATCATCATGTGAGATGGAGTAGTTTTCAATGGTGAACATCACTATGTTGATCATATCTTCTATATGATTCACGCTCGACCTTTCGGTCTCCAGTGTTCCGAGGCCATATCTGCATATGCTAGGCTCGTCAAGTTTAACCCGAGTACTCTCCCTATGAAAAACTGTCTTACACCCATTGTAGATGAACGTTGAGCTTATTACACCCGATCATCACGTGGTGTCTCGGCACGACAAACTTTGGCAACGGTGCATACTCAGGGAGAACACTTTTACCTTGAAATTTAGTGAGAGATCATCTTATAATGCTATCGTCAAACAAAGCAGAATAAGATGCATAAAGGATAAACATCACATGCAATCAATATAAGTGATATGATATGGCCATTATCATCTTGTGCCTTTGATCTCCATCTCCAAAGCACCGTCATGATCACCATCGTCACACGCGCGACACCTTGATCTCCATCGTAGCATCGTTGTCGTCTCGCCAACTATTGCTTCTATGACTACCGCTACCGCTTAGTGATAAAGTAAAGCAATTATAGGGCGATTGCATTGCATACAATAAAGCGACAACCATATGGCTCCTGCCAGTTGCCGATACCTGCGTTACAAAACATGATCATATCATACAATAAATATAGCATCATGCCTTGACCATATCATATCACAACATGCCCTGCAAAAACAAGTTAGACGTCCTCTACTATGTTGTTGCAAGTTTTACGTGGCTGCTACGGGCTGAGCAAGAACCGTTCTTACCTCTGCATCAAAACCACGACGATATTTCGTCAAGTTAGTGATGTTTTAACCTTCACAAGGACCAGGCGTAGCCACACTCGGTTCAACTAAAGTTGGAGAAACTAACACCCGCCAGCCACCTGTGTGCAAAGCACGTTGGTAGAACCTGTCTCGCGTAAGCGTACGCGTAATGTCGGTCCAGGACGCTTCATCCAACAATACCGCCGAACCAAAGTATGACATGCTGGTAAGCAGTATGACTTATATCACCCACAACTCACTTGTATTCTACTCATGCATATAACATCTATGCATAAACTTGGCTGGGATGCCACTCTTGGGGAACGTAGTAATTTCAAAAAATTCCTACGCACACGCAAGATCATGGTGATGCATAGCAACGAGAGGGGAGAGTGTCATCTATGTACCCTCGTAGACCATAATTGGAAGCGTTATAACAACGCGGTTGATGTAGTCATACGTCTTCACGATCGACCGATCCTCAGCACCCAACATACGGCAACTCCGCGTTCAGCACACGTTCAGCTCGGTGACGTCCCGCAAACTCACGATCCAGTAGAGCTTCTGGGAAGAGCTTCGTCAGCACGATGGCGTGGTGATGGTGTTGATGAAGCTACCGACGCAGGGCTTTGCCTAAGCATCGCTATGATATGACCGAGATGGATTATGGTGGAGGGGGGCACCGCACACGGCTAAAAGATCAATGATCAATTGTTGTGTCTTTGGGGTGCCCCCCTGCCCCCGTATATAAAGGAGCTAGGTGGTAGGTGGCCGGCCAAGGAGGAGGGGGCGCCAAGGGGGGAATCCTACTCCCAGCGAGAGTAGGACTCCTCCTTTCCTAGTAGGAGTAGGAGAAGGGAAGGAAGGGAGAGAGGAAGTGAAGGAAAAGGGGGTGCCGCCCCCCTCCTTGTCCAATTCGGACTAGAGGGGGAGGGGGCGCGCGGCTGCCCTGGCCGCCTCTCCTCTCCTCCCACTAGGGCCCATTAGGCCCAATATACTCCCCGGGGGGTTCCGGTAACCCCATGGTACTCCGGTATATGCCCGAAACCTCCCGAAACACTTCCGGTGTCCGAACATATTCATCCAATATATCGGTCTTTACGTCTCGACCATTTCGAGACTCCTCGGCATGTCCGTGATCATATCCGGGACTCCGAACTACCTTCGGTACATCAAAACACAAAAACTCATAATACCGATCGTCACAGAACTTTAAGCGTGCGGACCCTACGGGTTCGAGAACTATGTAGACATGACCGAGACATGTGTCCGGTCAATAACCAATAGCGGAACCTGGATGCTCATATTGGTTCCTACATATTCTATGAAGATCTTTATCGGTCAAACTGTATAACAACATACGTTGTTCCCTTTGTCATCGGTATGTTACTTGCCCGAGATTCGATCGTCTGTATCTCAATACCTAGATCAATCTCGTTACCGGCAAGTCTCTTTACTCGTTCTGTAATGCATCATCCCGCAACTAACTCATTAGTCACATTGCTTGCAAGGATTATTGTGATGTGCATTACCGAGAGGGCCCAGAGATACCTCTCCGACAATCGGAGTGACAAATCCTAATCTCGATCTATGCCAACTCAACGAACACCATGGGAGGCACCTGTAGAGCACCTTTATAATCACCAAGTTACGTTGTGATGTTTGGTAGCACACAAAGTGTTGGGGATATAACTATTGGTATGACCCTCCTAGGAGGGGCCGGGTTATACTTACAAATATTGTTGAAGCCCAAGACCCAGGATAGAGATGGCGGTTCAGTTAAGGGATCAAAGCCCAGAGGTGACTTGAGGCCCGTAGTGATAAACTTCCATGTATGCGTGACTTGTATTGTAAGGCAAGAATAGTTAAGAGACCGAGTCGGACACTATTTATGAGCCGGTTGGGACTCTGTAGAGCCGCTGGGCGTCGACCTCTGTATATAAAGGGATGACCCAGCGGCGGTTCAGGGCAAGTAACATCAACTCGAGAGCTAGGTCAAGCGATTCGCTCCCTGGTTATCGAGACATATGCAATCCCACTCAAAACTAATCGTAGGCTTTTACCTTCATCGTAAGGGGCCAAACCAGTATAAACCTTGTGTCCTTTGTCCCGATTAACCCCTTTAAGCTTCCTAGTTGCGATGGCTCCATGACTAAGTCCTTTCACTAGGACATCTGACGTGAAATTCCACGACAATTGGCACCCACCATGGGGCCAGCGCACAGTGGATTTGAGTTCTTGAAGGGCAGCTTCGAAGGTCTCAAGGGATACGCTGTGGGCCGGATGACCAACAGTCATCGTGGCAAGCTCTACATCGACGATGCAGGCTGGGGCCCCGACACCGGCTCAATTGAGTATGGGTACCGGGTCCCCTTCGGCGGAATTCATGTCTTCATCGGCAAGATCGACGAGCCGGGCCCTGAGCCGGACATCTGCACCGACCTCGTCGAAACGGCTCAGCGTGCGAGACCCGCCCGGGCTCCATCTGCTGTGAAGAGTGCCTTCATGGGATGCGTCCATGGAGGGCTCTCTGAAGGATCCGCATCTGACGGTGAGACAACCATCTACTCTGATGGCGGGTCATCCACAAGTGAGACAGATTCGTTGTATCAACTGCAAGATGGCGGGCTTGGGGGCTGTTCCGATGGCAGCAGGGTCGGAATCTTCATGGCCAGAACACAACCTATCCAAGACTCCACAACTGTGGCGGCCATGACCTCCGTGTCAGCAGCAGCCGGGGCAGGAGGCCCCGTGCGCTCGCCGGCTTAGGTGTTGATGGATCTCATAGGTAAGCTGACCGCTCCGCTAACCACCGTGGTCAACCCTACGGATCAAGCTCGACATGATGTGGAAGTGGCACAGTTAAAATTGGATATGCTGCAGGCTAAGGAAGACCTAGTAGCGGAAGATGTCAGGATAACCGCAGAGCGGGCGGCTTTGGATGCTCAGGCTCAGCGGATTTAGGCACATACTTTTCGGCTCACGCAAGATCAGAACACGTCTAATGAGGTCATGAGGAGAAGACATCAGAAGACTCAGTCTCGACTCCCTTCGATTTATGATCCTCGAAACCTCTTTCACACACCTGGTGTAGGGCCCAGTAACCCGGCGTGGCTCTCCCCACGTACTAAGGCAGACCGGGTTGCAACGCCCGGGGTCGGGGCATCGGTTCAGCCACAGGTGATGGGGCCTCCCCGCATAAATACTGATCCACCTCAGTATGTACCAACACCTCCGGGTCACTATTCTAACCCGTTGGAGAACATGATGGCGGCTCTCCCAATTGATGGCGACTCTCCGGCGGCGGTTGAAACCCGCCGAGTCAGAGAGCTTCTTCAGATGGCCTTAGCATAACATGAGGCATACTCATACAGCCGAGACAGGATCCACTCAACCCCTCATCCAAGCTGAAGCCTGAGTTATAGCAGGCACATGGACTTAGCGGCTGTTTCAAGCAACATCCAGCATCGTAACCAGCTGGGCGGGCATGAACCGGCGTGCCATGGAGCCTTTAACTTGGTAGAACAAGACAGAATACGTCAAGAGGCTGAGCGGGCGACTCAGCAGGCGGCTGAGCAGGTGGCTCAGCTAACGGCTTACCAGCCGTAGTCGGTTCATTTGACGACTTCTATCGAGGCAGGTGTGGCCACCAGGACCGGAGGTGTCCCCTGTCTAGTGCCGGCTCTGCATAACGAGCATTTTCCCAAGGATTTGAAGGGACCTAGGAAAGTGCCGAACTACACAGCCGACTTACAGCCCGGGGCATGGATTGAAAGTTACGAGATGGCTATGGAATTATTGGAGGTCAGTGATGCTGCGATGGCCAAGTACTTTACCATGATGTTGACCGCCCACACTTGGTTAAAGGGCCTACCACCTAATTCAATCAGTTCATGGGCGGAGCTAAAAGCCCGGTTCGTCCAGAATTTCAAAGATACGTGCAAGCAGCCCATGTCAATTGTGGATTTGACGAATTGCAAGCAGGAGGAGGGCGAGTCTACAACCCATTGGGTGCGCCGGGTTAAAGCCATAATACATTCATCTAATAAGATGGATGCCGGCTTGCTACGTCTTGAGCTAGCGTTAGTTTTCCCCGAAGAGGAGAGGGTGATGCAGCAAGTGTAGCGTAAGTATTTCCCTCAGTTTTTGAGAACCAAGGTATCAATCCAGTAGGAGGCTCCTCAAAAGTCCCACGCACCTACACAAACAAACCGAGAAGTCGTAACCAACGCAATAAAGGGGTTGTCAGTCCCTTCACGACCACTTGCGAAAGTGAGATCTAATAGAGATAGTATGATAAGATAAATATATTTTTGGTATTTTATGATATAGATGCAAGAAAAGTAAAAATGCAAATAAAAGTAGATTGAAAGCAAATATGATAAGAGATAGACCCGAGGGCCATAGGTTTCACTAGAGGCTTCTCTCGAGAGCATAAGTATTACGGTGGGTGAACAAATTACTGTCAAGCAATTGATAGAAAAGCGAATAATTATGACGTTATCTAGGCATGATCATGTATATAGGCATCACATCCAAAACAAGTAGACCGACTCCTGCCTACATCTACTACTATTACTCCACACATCAACCACTATCCAGCATGCATCTAGAGTATTAAGTTCATAAGAACGGAGTAACACTTTAAGCAAGATGATATGATGTAGAGGGATAAACTCATGCAATATGATATAAACCCCATCTTCTTATCCTCTATGGCAACAATACAATACGTGTCTTGCAACCCTTTCTGTCACTGGGTAAGAATATTGCAAGATTGAACCCAAAGCTAAGCACGTCTCCCATGGCAAGAAAGATCAATCTAGTAGGCCAAACCAAACCGATAATTTGAAGAGACTTGCAAAGATAACTCAGTCATACATAAAAGAATTCAGGGAAGATTCAATTAATAACCATAGATAAATCTAAACATAAACTCACAATTCATCGGATCTTGACAAACACACCGCAAAAAGAGATTACATCGAATAGATCTCCACAAGAGAGGGGGAGATCATTGTATTGAGATCCAAAAAGAGAGAAGAAGCCATCTAGCTAATAACTATGGACCCTTAGGTCTGAGGTAAACTACTCACAACTCATAGGAGGGGCAAGGATGTTGATGTAGAGGCCCTCCGTGGTCGATTCCCCCTCCGGCAGAGTGCCGGCGAAGGCTCCAAGATGGGATCTCGCGGATACAGAAGGTTACGGTGGTGGAAATTGTGTTTCGTGGTGCCCCTGGATGTTTTCGGGGTCTGTAGGTATATATAGGAGGAAGAAGTACGTCGGTGGACGCCTGAGGGGCCCACGAGACAAGGGGGCGCGCCCTATAGGGGGGGGCCTTCCTATCTCGTGGGGCCCTCGGAGCTTTCTTAACTTGCACCCCAAGCTCCCTGGATCAGATTTGTTCCAAAATAACGCTCCCGAAGGTTTCATTTCGTTTGGACTCCGTTTGATATTCCTTTTCTTCGAAATACTGAAATAGGCAAAAAAACAACAATATGGGCCGGGCCTCCGGTTAGTAGGTTAGTCCCAAAAATGATATAAATATGTATAATAAAGCCCATAAGCATCCAAAACAGGTAATATAATAGCATGGAACAATCAAAAATTATAGATACGTTGGAGATGTATCACGGCTCTACAGTCTTAATGTTGGAGAAAATTTGCCGTTTTTTGCCTCTGAAACAAAAGCTGGGGCGGCTCAAGCGTGATTGTAATGATATGGGCATGCTGATGGCGGCTCTGGTCAAGCATGCAGACTCTGATAGTACCAAGGATCCCGAGTCTGATGATGAAAAGACAGGGAAGGGAAAGAAGAACGGCAACGACAAGGGCCCTCAGCATAACCCGGTGAATGAAGGAGGTAATAAACGTAAGGCTGATGGTAGTTTGGATTTTGTGGCTAACACTAGTGCGCAGGGTAACAACCAACGGCGTAAGGGGAGACCACCTTCCCAGTCAGGCGGGTCAGGCCCCACACTTGAGCAGTTATTGAACGAGCCCTGTCCAAGGCACAACACTTAGCAGAAACCGGCTACCCATTATAGAATGACTGTACGATCATGATGGCCTTCAAAAATTCCAACATGTTCGATGGTAACAATGGGCAGGGCGGAGGCTCAGGTGGCGGCGGTTCAAATCCCAATTTTCAAAATTCTCAAGGCAATCAAGGTGGATATAACCAACAGTCTGGCCAAGGTGGTCAGCAATAGCAGCAAGGTGGATACCAGAGCCATCCAAAGCAACTGAGTAGTGGGCAATATCATGTGTTTACCACCAGTTTATGCAAACGAGACTAGAAGCCTCATAAGAGGGCTGTGAATGTTGTTGAGCCGGCAGTTCCTTGTTATTTGAGATGGTCTGAGCAGCCTATTCTATGGAGTAGGGAATATCACCCTCCCCGGGTTGATAATCCGGGTCACTTAGCCTTGGTGGTGGCCCCTCAGGTGGGTGGATATAAATTCACCAAGGTACTCATGGATGGAGGTAGCAGCATCAACATCCTCTATTATGAGACCTTCCGTCGCATGGGGTTAACTGATAAAAGCCTTAAGCAGTCCAATACTGTCTTCCATGGCGTTGTGCCCGGTAAGTCAGCATATCCAGTCGGTAAGATCAAATTGGAGGTAGCCTTTGGGGACGAATATGACTCCAGGGCCGAGAAATTGATGTTTGAAGTAGTCAAGATCAAGAGCCCATATCATGCTCTGTTTGGGCGGCCGGCTTATGCCAAGTTCATGGCACAACCGTGTTATGTGTATTTGCAGCTCAAGATGCCAGGTCATAAGGGAACCATCACGATGCACGGAAACCGGAAGGTAGCCTCGGAATGTGAAGAAGGCGATGCGGCTTATGCTGAGTCATCTGTGCAACAGAAGAGTTAAAATTCTACAAGGACAATGTTGATCTGGCGGATATGACTTTGTTTTAAGAAGCCAACCATAGAGTATGAGCCGGTCGTGAAGTTTAAGTCGGCCGATGATACTAAGCTTGTTGACTTTGTTCCAGGTGAGTCATCCAAGCAGTTCAGTATCAGTGCTAATTTGGATCCCAAATAGGAAAGCATGCTCATCGAGTTCATCCTTCAGAACCGAGACATCTTTGCATGGAAACCTTCTGACATGCCAGGTGTACCGAAAGAACTCGCTGAGCACACTCTTAATATTGATCCAACATTTAAGCCGGTCAAGCAGTTTCTTCGGCGGTTCAATGAGGAGAGGCGGAAGGCCATTGGTGAGGAGGTAGCCTGGCCCTTAGCAGCTGGGTTCATCATTGAAGTTTTTCATCCAGAGTGGTTGGCCAACCCGGTGCTTGTGCTTAAGAAAAATGGTACTTGGCATATGTGTGTGGATTACACGGATTTAAACAAGGCTTGTCCAGCTGATCCCTTTGCTCTCCCTTGTATTGATCAAATCATTGATGGTACAGCGGGTTGTGAGCATTTGAGTTTTTGGGATGCTTACTCTGGTTATCATCAGATCAAGATGGCAGTTAAGGACTAGGAGAAAACGGTGTTTATTACTCCATTTGGAGCCTTCTGCTATGTATCAATGCCTTTTGGGCTCAAGAGTGCCCAGGCGAATTACCAGCAGTGTGTGCAGAATTGTCTTCATAATCAAATTGGGCGCAATGTTCATGCTTATGTGGACGATATAGTGGTGAAATCCAGAGAAAAGGAGACCTTGATAGATGATTTGAAGGAAACGCGGCCAAGTGAGTTTTTGGTGTGCCTGCAGGCAAGCTTTTGGGTTTTCTGGTTTCTAACAGGGGCATCGAGGCTAACCCGGAGAAGATCAAGGCCATCACCTCTCTGGCTAAACTGGCGTGTATCAATGATGTTCAGCGTTTGGCGGGTCGTATCGCTGCTTTAAGCCGGTTCATAAGCCGGTTAGGCGAGAAGGCCATACCACCATATCAAATGATGAAGAAGACGGATAACTTTGTTTGGAGTGACGCTGCCAACGCTGCTTTTGAAGATTTGAAGAGACAGCTGGCTGAGCCGCCGGTTCTTGCTGCTCCCATTGATAAGGAGCCCTTATTATTATATGTGGCTGCTAACACGCGTTCCGTCAGCGTGGCCATTGTGGTGGAACGCAAGGAGGCAGGCAAGGAACACCTGGTTCAGCGGCCGGTTTACTACATTAGCGAGGTGCTTATTGAGTCCAAGCAACGGTATCCGCATTGGCAGAAGCTTGTTTATGGGGTGTTCATGGCAAATCGGAAGCTTAAGCAATATTTCATGGGCCACCCCATCACTGTGCTTAGTTCTGCTAATTTGAGGGATATCATTCAAAACAAAGAGGCCACAAGACGAGTCGCCAAGTGGGCCATTGAACTTGGGCCTCATGGTTTAAAGTATGTGCCACAGACTGCTATCAAATCTCAAGCGCTAGTGGACTTCATCAACGATTGGATAGAGCTGCAGATGCCTGAAGAATAGCTGGACAACACATATTGGACTATTCACTTTGACGGGTCCAGGCAATTGGAGGGCTTGGGGGCTGGAGTCGTTTTAGCTTCCCCTCAAGGTGACAAATTTTGTTATGTGCTACGGTTGATGTTTCCCTGTACTAAAAATGCAGCTGAGTACGAAGCCTTACTCCATGGTCTCCAGATGGCTAAGGAGATGAGCTTAAGCCGGGTAAGGTGTTTCGGCGACTCAGATCTGGTGGCTCAGTAGGTATCAGGAAAGTGGGATTCTAAGGATCCTCTCATGGCGGCTTATCACCGTGAAGTCGACGCCATTGCTGGACACTTCAAGGGTTATCAAGTGGAGCATATTGACCGTAGAAAGAATGAGGCGGCTGATGCTTTAAGCTGGCTGGGCTCTCAGCGTAAGCCAGTGCCGCCTAATACTTTCTTGGATATTCTGCATAACCCTTCTGTCAAGTTACCTATAGAGGAGGACTTGGTTGTTCCTGACCCAGAAGCACAATTGGTGGCGGCTCTTCATGTCATTCCAGATTGGATGGTGCCACATTTGGCTTATATGACCCGGGGCGAGTTGCCTGAGGATGAAACCTTGGCCAGATAGATAACCCGGCCGTCTAAGTCAATGACGATTGTCAGTGGCGAGTTGCATCATCGCATCGTGGCAGGGGCGTTTCAGCGTTGCGTATCCCCTGAAGAAGGCCAAGAAATTCTACGTGAGATTCATGAAGGGGATTGTGGTCATCATGCCCGGTCAAAATCATTTGTGGCTAAGACTTTCCGCCATGGATTCTATTAGCTGACGGCTCATGCTGATGCGGAGGACCTGGTCAGTAAATGTGATGGCTATCAGAAATTCTCAAGACGGGCTCATGTGCCGGCTCAACAATTGAGGATGATTCCAATTACTTGGCTGTTTGCAGTCGGGGGCTTGACATGGTTGGGCCTTTTAAAGGTCAAAAGATAAAAAGACCCACCTCTTAGTGTCAGTTGATAAATTTACAAAGTGGGTTGAGGTAGAGCCAGTCAGTAAGTGTGATGCAGCTACGGCGGTTCAGTTCATGAAGAAGGTGATATTTATCTTCGTCTTTCCACACAACATTATAACTGACAATGGCACTAATCTGTCTAAAGGCGCCATGGAAGAATTTTGTCAACGTGAGCATATTCGGCTTGATGTTTCATCAGTGGCTCACCCCCAATCCAATGGTCAAGCCGAGAGAGCCAATCAGGAGATCTTGAAAGGCATCAAGCCCCGGCTTTTGGTCCCCGTGCAGCGGACGCCGGGTTGTTGGGTTGAGGAGTTACCCTCTGTGTTATGGAGCATCAACACTACTCCTAACAGATCTACGGTTTATACGCCTTTCTTCATGGTCTACGGAGCTGAGGCGGTTCTACCTAGTGACATCCGTCATGACTCACCTCGCGTGGCGGCTTATGTGGAGGCGGACAATGAACAGGCATGTCAGGATACTCTTGACTTGTTAGATGAACAGCGGGGCTTGGCAGCAGCTCATTCGGCGATCTACCTATACGACTTGCGCCGCTATCACAGCCGCCGGGTAAGACAAGAGCCTTTCAGGAAGGTGATTTGGTGTTCCGGCTCATCCAGGATCAAACTGATGCGCACAAGTTATCCCACCTTGGGAAGGGCCCTTTATGGTCAGCAAGAACTTGAACAACGGGTCATATTACCTTATCGATGTTCAAGAGTGCAAAGACTCACGTAAGTCAGAGGAGGAGACCTACCGGCCGTGGAATATCACTCATCTTTGGCCTTACTACACTTGAGCCATTGGCTCTCCTAATGTACATGTTTTGACAATGTATATACTATGATAAATAATAAAGCAGGACCTCTATCCTTTTTTCCTTCTTCAAAGGTAAATTTGTCATTGTTATTATCATTATTATCTCACATGATCACTTGGGGGATAATCATATTTGATCCGGCTTAACACGCTTGATCCGACTTACGATCATATTCGAATCTAGCCATTAAAAAATATGATCACTAGGGGGCTTCCTGTTCAAACATAGGTCGTATTCGAACCAAAGAGAACATAGCTGTCGGTACCCTTTCGATTGACACACTGCCGAGCTCACTAGAGGGCTTCTTAATCTTATTCGAATCATAACTTAACCCCTTTTGGGAACCGACTTTGATCGTATTCTAATCAGAGTCGTTCAAAAACTCTCAAGGTCATTAGGGGGCTTTCTGTTCAAACATAGGTTGTATTCGAACCAAAGAGAACACAACTGTTGGTACCCTCTTGATCGGTGCAACGCCAAAGCCACTAGGGGCTACATGATCGTATTCAAATCCTAGCTTAACCCCTTTGGAACGGTTTATTGATCGTATTCGAATCAGCGGCCTTGAATTTTTTTATATTCTATTTTTAAGTTTTCTTTGGAAGCACCCTTTATTTGACTTGAGACTTTTATGAGGTTTACAAGTATAAGTGTGGTTATTTCTAACCCGGTTTAATATTTACTGATGAGTCGCTGATATAGGAGCATCACTATACCTTTGAAATTTCGGGTGCCCGGAGACTGGGTTATCACCCTTACCGACCGGTTTAAATGAACCGGCGGTGCAAATTTAAAAGGTCGCAGGTGTAAGATCATAGTTGTGTTTTTTGCAACAAACTTATCTGTGACTCTTTTATATTAAGTTATTTTTACCCGCTTGGCGGTAAGCCGCCAAGGGATCTTGTGGTCTGTTTTCATATGCAGGACAGTTAACAGGTCTGGTCAAGCATACGGTAAGCAGATGAAAAGTAACATGGGTGGATATATAACATGACAGCTTAATGACATTAAGCATTAAAACGTGCATGATGGCACGACCAAAATAAAGTTATTTCTATTCTATTACATGACTCCCTGAGTCCAAATGAGTCCCATTGTTTTTTTAGTGCGTCACAGGTATGAGCCGCCACGATAGGTTAGCCTTCATGATTGGCCTGAAGCATCCGGGTTAGCCCTCTCCGCGTCTTCTCCCTGCTCCCTTTCCTGGAAGGTTGACGATGACCAGTTAATGTTGTTCAAAGCTTCAAATTCAGCTTCATCGTCAACTAGGCCAGCCGGGTCAACTTCAGGGGCGAAGGTGTGCTTACGGAGTGGGGGAATTAGACTGGTCACTTCATAGTGAGGCATTCGAATTCTCCGGTTCTCTTCATCATAATCCGCCTGGTACTTGGTAAGATCCACTTCGTTTGCTATCAGGGTAGCCACGGGGCGTATCTCCTTTACGCAAGCGGTAAAATTTGCCTCTTCAAAAGGAGTGCCATCTTCCTTCAAGCTTGGGTACCCGGTGGAAATGTCAGCCGGGTCTAATTCTGGTAACCAAGCCTTGTCCCGGCTTAAAGCATTTACCGCTCCGGCTCTTGTAGCTGACCGTCTCAGTTCATTGAATTGTTGGGGTAGCACAGACAGCTTCTTCAAGATCTCTACCAGGAGGGTAGGCACTTCATTTGATAAATCCATTGTGGCTAATGCACGTTGAGACCCGGTGTACAATTGCTCCACTAGTGTGTACACTGCCTTCAGTTTGATCAACATGTCTTGGTTCAAATTGGAGCTTCTGGGGCCTAGATAAACATGATCAGGTGAGTCAATTCCAAATTATGTGATCAACTGAAAGGATCAAATGTTTAAATGCTTGCAGGGCAACTTAGCAAAGATCACCGAGACCATCTAAGAGACATGGCGCTTAAAGCCAGTTAGTTCACCGGTTGCTTCTTCTAGAGCCGCCTCTGCCTTCTCAGCTCGGTTGATCAACGCAGTTTTCTCATAAGCCCAGGCTTTCTTTTCAGTTTCAAATTCTTTCTTCAATTTTCTTGCTCAAAAAAATGCTAAATTTGAATTTGGTGTCGGCCTTTTGGAGTTCCGTCTCTTGGGACTGCAGGCGGCCCTTCAGATCAGTCACCTCTGATTCTAGTTGACTTGTGGAGGCCTATACGGGTCAAAATCAAGCCAATTTTTAGTACAATGTTAAAGTCCCAGGCCTTTTGCAAGCAACAACGCTTGGCACTTGGGGGATAATGTTTATCGCATAAATTCTATTTTCAGTGGCGGTTCATAACATGGCGGTTTATAACAGTAAGTTCCAAGCATTTTGCAAGCAATAATACTTGGCACTTGGGGGCTAATGCATATTGCTGTTCAAATCTATGTAAGTGTTTTTCATCTATATTTTAAGAACCGGCACAACCATGTTGGTTAAGCCGCCCCTTCGGGACTACAGAGTAAGCCGAATTTCTTCCGTGTTTTGTCCATCTATGCTAGTAATGTCGCTAAATTTGTTTCTAAGTCTACAACATATTAATCATAAGCAATAGACTTGGGGGCTGGCATAGTAAAGATAAAGGAGTACAGAGAAAGAGTTGTACCTCAAATTTTTGGTGCATTTGCTTCACCATGTCAATTTCAAGGTTCCGGCTGCTGTGCACTTGGCTCATGTAGCCAGAAAAGATGTCCCCAATACTCATGTGAGCATAATTCGCAACATCAAGCTTGACCCGGTGGTGGTCCATAAGTTCTTCCTTGGCAGGGCACTTGGACAATACAGTCGGCCTTCCCGGCTCAACAAAGCCGGTTCTGGTGATCTCAACGTCAGTATTTTGAGGGTCGTCAGTCCTGACCGGGCTAGGGGCTTCTGAATTTTCTGATTCATCGGCGGCTCATTCAGTGGGCAGGTCAGTAGCGGGAGTTGGTAAGTCTTGAGCTGGCTCAGATGGCGGCTCATGAGTTGACGAGTCCAGCATAGCTGTTTCAACAACTGGCTCAGTCACGACCGTGTCTTCAGCTGGCTTGTTTTTCCTAACCCGTTTGCTGGGCTTGGCTTGTCCGCCATGTGAAAATAAAGGTCAGTACAGATGCAAGGGGTTAAAGTAAAAACAAGATAAGCAGATTATTATACCCTGGAGCAGTCTTGAAAGCCGGCAGGTTGGACTGCATTGAGTCGCCGGAGGAAGGGGAAGTGTCCTGGTAATCCAAGTCAGAAGAATTGAGCGGTTGATGAGTAAGACCCGCCAAGGGATAAAAGGTATTTAAAATAGAAGTGACCTCATTCCGGCGCTTCCTTGGGGTGTTTGGGAAGCCGGAGGAGAGCTCCGCATCCTTGCTGGTCCAAGTCTGCCTCCGGCTCTCATGAATCTGCCGCTTCAAAAGAAATTAAGGATCGTGATGAGTTAAAGGATGGGAAAACCTTACTTTCCAGGTCACTCTGCGGATTTTCTGTCTTGGCAAAGGCTCAGAGTCAGAGGAAAGGATAGTTACCTCATCAGCCTTGCTACGGCTTGCTCCTGTGTCCTCCTGCTGATAATCAGTGTCAATAAGATGGTTAAAAAATGAGCCAAGGGAGTCAAGGGCTACCTCCGACTCAGAAGAGTCTGCTAGCTGAAGCAAGTCAGAGGCGGTGGCCTTTTTGCCTTTCCTCTTGGCAGCCTCTTTCCTGGCGGCTTTCTTCTCCTTCCTGGCTCTCTTGGCAGCCTCATGGTCATATTTAACCTTCCAGAATTTATCACCCGCCTGTAGAAATTAGTAGAAGTATAAATATGAGAGAAGCCATGAAAAAATCAAAGTAATTAATTCTTATGGGCGGCTTACCTTCGGCGCCGGGTTAGCCTTGCAAAAAGGGGCTAAGCCCACTCTACTATAGTCTGCCAGGCTTTTGTTCAAAAGAGACCTCGTTATATCATCAATGACATCTTCTAGCATGTCATTAGGGCTATGACGCAGAGAGTCATCCTTCGCGCCTGTATAATCACACATCAAACCAGTGTGGCGGCTCAAAGGAATAACCCGCCAGGCGAGCCAAACCCGGACCAGGTCGATGCCTGTTAGCCCGTTCCCTAGAAGAGCATTGATCTTGGCTAAAGTGGGGGCGAGTGATTTGCGTTCGGCGGCTGTAATCTTGTCAGGCAAATGATGGTTGGGCCCGAGATGAAGAGAACGAAAGCCGGGCAGAGGATTTTTACCAGCCGGAGAGGTATCTTGGCAGTAAAACCACGTCATGTTCCAATCTTTGGGGTGGCTCGGAGGGCTGGCATAAGGAAAGATCACATCCCTATGGCACTGGATTGGGACCCCGCCAAGCTCTAAGCTCTGACCGCTAGCACACTCATTCTGGCGGTTCAAATAAAATAGTTCTCTGAAGAGCAGCAGATTGGGTTCTTCTCCAAGGTATACTTCACTGAATACTTGGAAGTTGCAGATATTAGACACGAAATTGGGTCCGATGTCTTGTGGGTGAAGATCAAAGAAATGCAACACATCTCTGAAGAATTTTGATCCAGGTGGAGTGAAACCCCGGTTCATATGATCTGTGAAAACAACAACTTCTCCATCTTTGGGTTGAGGAAATTCCTCCTCCGGGTCAAGAGCATGATAAGGCATGACTTCTTTTTTCGGCAGATAGCCGGTCTTCACAAAGTCATTCAAAGTACTGTCAGTGACAATGGATTTAACCAAGTTGCAGGAAGTAGGTGCCTTTGGTGCCATTCTGATTGAAAGCCTAAAACAAAGTAAAAATGCCGGTTAAAATTTAAGCCGGGCAAATATTCAAGATGGCGGCTTACGAAGGGGCCTAATGGTATAAGGATGATTATGTCAAGGTTATTTAAGCCGCCATAGGCTCTATAAGCCGTCAAGACTATTTAAACCGCCAAGGGTGGTTCAAGTTATCAATTGAGCATTGCCTCCTTAAAGCCGGTGATTAGAATCGCCATGGCTAGATAAATCTAACAAGCGCAGATTTTTGCCTAAGTGTTGTACAACCATGTTTCACAATTTGCAGCTATTATTTTGGATCAAACTGATGTTCAGAAAAGAAAATTTTCTAGACCTAAAACATGGCGCAGAGGAGTTCATGCGCTATAATGGGGATTTTCTTACACAGGAAGGAGATCTACTGGTACCCAAAATAGATGTGGAGCACATACCACATGAGATCTATGGTATTTTCGGATCAAAAGAAGCCATAACAGAAGGAACACAGGAACTAAGATGAACTTCACGCAGTACAGAAGAACACGCTAGCCCTAGCACGGATCTATGGCATGGAAAGGGGAAAACTTACTGCAAGAGATTCGCTGCGAAAGGGCGCCACTGTTTTCTGGTCAAGATCAGGTCGATGCAGCGGCCAAAGTCGACGGAGACGAGATGCGCTGTGGCGGTGGCAGCGGAGCTCCAGTGGCAAATGGGGGCGAGAGGAAGAAGACGCGAACAGAAAGAATGAGGAAGACCTAGTCGGGTCTATTTATAAAGAAGGACCACTAAAAGAGCGTGAAAAACGAGGAGGCCGAAAATATAAGTTATCCAACTACGGGGGCGCCTCGATTTTCGGGATGGTCATCAAGACAAAGATCCATTGGGATACATTGAAGAAAATGTGCTTTTATGGTAGGTAACATCATGGCGGGTTGCCACAAATCCAGATGATGATGTCATGGCGGGTTACACAATTGTTTTATAAGAGTAGAAGATTTTCCTTAAGTGTCGAAGATTGACATGAACCAGTTCAAATCAATCTGGGGCCTAATGTTGGGGATATAACTATTGGTATGACCCGCCCAGGAGGGGCCGGGTTATACTTACAAATATTGTTGAAGCCCAAGACCCAGGATAGAGATGGCGGTTCAGTTAAGGGCCCAAATCCTAGAGGCGACTTAAGGCCCTTAGTGATAAGCCGCCATGTATGTGTGACTTGTATTGTAAGGAAAGAATAGTTAAGAGACTGAGCCGGACACTATTTATGAGCCGGTTGGGACTCGGTAGAGCCACTGGGCGTCAACCTCTGTATATAAAGGGGCGACCCGGCGGCGGTTCAGGGCAAGTAACATCAACTCGAGAGCTAGGTCAAGCGATTCGCTCCCTGGTTATCGAGACATAAGCAATCCCACTCAAAGCTGGATCGTAGGCTTTTACCTTCATCGTAAGAGACCGAGCCAGTATAAACCTCATGTCCTTTGTCCCGATTAACCCCTTTAAGCTTCCTAGTTGCGATGGCTCCACGACTAAGTCCTTTCACTAGGATATCTGACGTGACAATTCCATGACACAAAATGTTCTTCCGGTATTCGAGAGTTGCATAATCTCATAGTCATAGCAACATGTATAAGTCATGGAGAAAGCAATAGCAGTAAACTAAAACAATCAAGTGCTAAGCTAACGGAATGGGTCAAGTCAATCACATCATTCTCCTAATGATGTGACCCCATTTATCAAATGACAACTCATGTCTATGGTTAGGAAACTTAACCATCTTTGATCAACGAGCTAGTCAAGTAGAGGCATACTAGTGACACTCTGTTTGTCTATGTATTCACACATGTATTATGTTTCCGGTTAATACAATTCTAACATGAATAATAAACATTTATCATGAAATAAGGAAATAAATAATAACTTTATTATTGCCTCTAGAGCATATTTTCTTCACCCGGGGCGAGACTTATACTAGAGGCCTTTAATATAGACACTATAACAATGAAAATTAATATAGATATGTTCTTGAAATATTATGAAATACACTTCATTAAATGCATTCAAAATTAGTATGCATACCAAATAATTTATACATATTACCTTAAAATTTTATTCTAACATTTAGAAATAAGATTATACTTCCTCTGTTCCTAAATATTTGTCTTTCTAAAGATTTCAACAAGTGACTATATACGGAGCAAAATGAGTGAATTTATACTCTAAAATATGTCTATATACATCTGTATGTAGTAGTTCATTTGAATCTCTAAAAAGACAAATATCGGAGGAAATATATCTCAGGTTCAATTCCATTCAATGACTTCAGGGTGCCCGAGTAATCATACTAACTAAGAACTCAAAGCGACCATGTGCATCAATTTTTTTTGCATCACCTTTATCCTTACGTTCAATGATGAAGTAGTTGAAGTACCAGTATTAGTCTTGAAAACAGTTATGAATATTTCCGCACTTTAATTAACATTGCTGAAAATAAATAAAAATTTGCGTCAATTGACAATCATTGAACAGAGCCGATGTGCCGGCTATTCATCTATAGAAGACTACGAACAACAACATGAATATAAGATATACCTCGGGTGGTTGAATTGTTTATGGACGGAGAGCAAATTGGTGTTGCGACGGTGCCGGAGAATTGAAATGGGTGAATGATCTAAATTAGGGAGGAATATTCGATTCAGGAGAAAAGGGACAAGGAGCACCGAGCGCGCAGTCGCATGGAGATGAAGCGTGTGCAGCCACATATGGGAAATTGGGAACTGCTGCGTGAATGCATGCGTGATGGAATAGGAAGGGAATCAAGGGAGATCAATTAGTTCCTATTTTTTCGCGTGCACATACTGAACTAGTAGGAATGAATTGATCGCTGCTTCCTGCCTCGCTGCGTGCGTACGTTCCAACGAGCTGCGTGAGGCCCAACCATCCATCATCCATCAGAAAAATTTGGGCAATAGCCTACGTAGAAACCTGGGGCAGGGCCCCTCGATTTTGAACTTGATCCACCCTGGTGTCGGGGCTGCCCATCTAACTGTAGACCGCATCCTCTCCCAATCTTTTTTTAACGTCAGCAGGCCGGTCCTGAGATTTTTGGGGCCCGGGGCGAGACTTATACTCTAGGACTTTAATATGGACACTATAACAATGAAAATGAATATAGATATGTTTTTTAAATATTATCAAATACACTTCATTAAATGCATTCAAAATCAGTATGCATACCAAATAATTTATACATATTACCTTAAAATTTTCTTCTAACATTTAGAAATAAGATTATACTTCCTCCGTTCCTAAATATTTGTCTTCCTAAAGATTTCAACAAGTGACTACGTATGGAGCAAAATGAGTGAATCTATACTCTAAAATATGTCTATATACATCTGTATGTGGTAGTTCATTTGAAATCTTTAAAAAGACAAGTATTTAGGAACAGAGGAAGTATATGTCATGTTCAATTCCGTTCAGTGACTTCAGGGTGCCCGAGTAATCATACTAACTAAGAACTCAAAGCGATAGTGTGCATCAAAAAAATATTTTTGCATCACATTTATCCTTAGGTTCAATGATGAAGTAGTTGAAGTACCGGTATTAGTCTTGAAAAAAGTTATGAATATTTCCGCGCTTCAATTGACACTGCTGAAAATAAATAAAAATTTGCATCAATTGAAAATCATTGAACAGAGTCGATGTGCGGGCTATTCATCTATAAAAGACTACGAACAGCAACATCAATATAAGATATATCTCGGGTGATTGAATCGTTTATGCACGGAGAGCTAATTGGTGTTGTGACGGCACCGGAGAATTGAAATGGGTGAATGATCTGAATTAGGGAGGAATATTCTATTCAGGAGAAAAGGGAAAAGGAGCACCGAGTGCTCAGTCGCTGGTGGGGAATGTAGTAATTTCAAAAAAATTCCTACGCACACACAGGATCATGGTGATGCATAACAACGAGAGGGGAGAGTGTGTCCACGTCCCCTCGTAGACTGAAAGCGGAAGCGTTAGCACAACGCGGTTGATGTAGTCATACGTCTTCACGATCCGACCGATCCAAGTACAGGTCGCACGGCACCTCCGAGTTCAGCACACGTTCAGCTCGATGATGTCCCAGGAAATCCGATCTAGCAGAGCTTTGAGGGAGAGTTTAGTCAGCACGACGGCATGATGACGGTGATGATGATGCTACCGACGCAAGGCTTCGCCTAAGCAGTGCTACGATATGATCGAGGTGGATTATGGTGAAGGGGGGCACCGCACACGGCTAAGAGATCAATGATCAATTGTTGTCTCTCCAAGGGGTGCCCCCCTCCCCATATAAAAAAGGAGTGGAGGAGGGGGAGGGCCGGCCCTCTCTATGGTGTGCCCTAGGGGAGTCCTACTCCCACCGGGAGTAGAATTCCCCTTTTTCTAGTAGAACTAGGAGCGGTTCCAAGTAGTAGGAGTAGGATAGAAGGAAAGGGAAAAGAGAAGAGAAGGAAGGAGGGGGCGCCGCCCATCCCCCTAGTCCAATTCGGACTAAGCCTTGGGGTGGCGTGCAACCTCCCCTCTCTCTTTTCTCTAAAGCCCAATAAAGCCCATAAACTCCCCGGCGAATTTCGTAACTCTCCGGTACTCCGAAAAGTACACGAATTACTCGGAACCTTTCCGATGTCCGAATATAGTCGTCCAATATATCGATCTTTATGTCTCGACCATTTCGAGACTCCTCATCATGTCCCCGATCTCATCAGGGACTCCGAATTACCTTCGGTACTTCAAAACACATAAACTCATATTACCGATCGTCACCGAACATTAAGCGTGCGGACCCTACGGGTTCGATAACTATGTAGACATGACCGATACACGTCTCCGATCAATAACCAATAGTGGAACCTGGATGCTCATATTGGCTCCCACATATTCTACGAAGATCTTTATCGGTCAAACCGCATAACAACACACGTTGTTCCCTTTGTCATCGGTATGTCACTTGCCTGAGATTCGATCGTCGGCATCTCAATACAGAGTTCAATCTCGTTACCGGCAAGTCTCTTTACTCGTTCTGTAATACATCATCCCACAACTAACTCATTAGTTGCATTGATTGCAAGGCTTATAGTGATGTGTATTACCGAGAGGGCCCAGAGATACCTCTCCAACAATCGGAGTGACAAATCCTAATCTCGATCTATGCCAACCCAACAAGTACCTTCGGAGACACCTGTAGAGCGCCTTTATAATCACCCAGTTACGTTGTGACGTCCTCCGGTATTCGGGAGTTGCATAATCTCATAGTCATAGGAACACATATAAGTCATGAAGAAAGCAATAGCAACATACTAAACGATCAAGTGTTAAGCTAACGGAATGGGTCAAGTCAATCACATCATTCTCTAATGATGGGATCCCGTTAATCAAATGACAACTCATGTCTATGGCTAGGAAACTTAACCATCTTGGATTCAACGAGCTAGTCAAGTAGATGCATACTAGTGACATTCTGTTTGTCTATGTATTCCCACATGTATCAAGTTTCTGGTTAATACAATTCTAGCATGAATAATAAACATTTATCATGAAATAAGGAAATAAATAATAACTTTATTATTGCCTCTAGGGTATATTTCCTTCAGTCTCCCACTTGCACTAGAGTAAATAATCTAGTTCACATCGCCATTTGACTTAACATCAATAGTTCACATCACCATGTGATTAACACCCATAGTACACATCGTCATGTGACCAACACCCAAAGGGTTTACTAGAGTCAATAATCTAGTTCACATCGCTATGTGGTTAACACCCAAAGAGTACTAAGGTGTGATCATGTTTTGCTTGTGAGAGAAGTTTAGTCAACGGGTCTGCCAAATTCAGTTTCGTATGTATTTTGCAAATTTCTATGTCAACAATGCTCTGCACGGAGCTACTCTAGCTAATTGCTCCCACTTTCAATATGCATCCAGATTGAGACTTAGAGTCATCTGGATCAGTGTCAAAATTTTATCGACGTAACCCTTTATGACGAACCTTTTGTCACCTCCATAATCGAGAAACATATCCTTATTCCACTAAGGATAGTTTTGACCGCTCTCCAGTGATCTACTCCTAGATCACTATTGTACTCCCTTGCCAAACTCAGTGTAGGGTATACAATAGATCTGGTACACAACATGGCATACTTTATAGAACCTATGGCTGAGGCATAGGGAATGACTTTCATTCTCTTTCTATCTTCTGTCGTGGTCGGGTTTTGATTCTTACTCAATTTTACACCTTGTAATATAGGCAAGAACTCTTTCTTTGACTGTTCCATTTTGAAATACTTCAAAATCTTGTCAAGGTGTGTACTCATTGAAGAAACTTATCAAGCGTCTTGATCTATCTCTATAGATCTTGATGCTCGATATGTAAGCAGCTTCACCCAGGTCTATATTATTTCCGATCAACAATATGTCATTCACATATACTTATTAGAAATGTTGTAGAGCTCCCACTCACTTTCTTGTAAATACAGGCTTCACTACAAGTCTGTATAAAACTATATGCTTTGATCAACTCGTCAAAGTCTATATTCCAACTCCAAGATGCTTGCACCAATCCATAGATGGATCGCTGGAGCTTGCACACTTAGTTAGCTCCCTTTGGATCGACAGAACCTTCTGGTTGCATCATATACAACTCTTCTTTAAGAAATCCATTAAGGAATGTAGTTTTGACATCCATTTGCCAGATTTCATAAAATGTGGCAATTTGCTAACATGATTCGGACAGACTTAAGCATCGCTACGAGTGAGACAATCTCATCATAATCAACACCTTGAACTTGTCGAAAAACCTTTTTGTGACAATTCAAGCTTTGTAGATAGTAACACTACTACCAGCGTCCGTCTTCCTCTTGAAGATCCATTTATTCTCAATGACTTGCCGATCATCAGGCAAGTCAACCAAAGTCCATACTTTGTTCTCATACATGGATCCCATCTCAGATTTCATGGCCTTAAACCATTTTGCGGAATCTGGGCTCATCATCGCTTCCTCATAGTTCGTAGGTTCGTCATGGTCAAGTAACATGACCTCCAGAACAGGATTACCGTACCACTCTGGTGCGGATCTTACTCTGGTTGACCTATGACGTTCAGTAGTAATTTGATCTGAAGTTTCATGATCATCATCAATATCTTCCTCACTAATTGGTGTAGGCATCACTGGAACTGATTTATGTGATAAACTACTTTCCAATTTGGGAGAAGGTACAATTACCTCATCAAGTTCTACTTTCCTCCCACTCACTTCTTTCGAGACAAACTCCTTCTCTAGAAAGGACCCACTCTCAACAACAAAGATCTTTCCTTTGGATCTGTGATAGAAGGTGTACCCAACATTTTCTTTTTGGGTATCCTATGAAGACGCACTTCTCCGATTTGAGTTTGAGCTTATCAGGTTGAAACTTTTTCACATAAGCATCACAGCCCCAAACTTTAAGAAATGACAACTTTGGTTTCTTGCCAAACCACAGTTCATACAGTGTCGTCTCAATGGATTTTAGATGGTGCCCTATTTAACGTGAATGCAGCTGTCTCTAATGCACAACCCAAAATGGTAGTGGTAAATCGGTAAGAGAAATCATAGATTGCACCATATCTAATAAAGTGCGGTTACGATGTTCGGACACACCATTACGCTGTGGTATTCCAGGTGGCGTGAGTTGTGAAACTATTCCGCATTGTTTCAAATGAAGACCAAACTCGTAACTCAAATATTCTCCTCCACGATCAGATCATAGAAACTTTATTTTCTTGTTACGATGATTTTCCACTTCACTATGAAATTCTTTGAACTTTTCAAATGTTTCAGACTTATGTTTCATCAAGAATATATACCCATATCTCCACAAAACATCTGTGAAGGTCAGAAAATAATGATACCCACCACGAGCCTTAATACTCATCGGACCGCATACATCGGTATGTATTATTTCCAATAAGTCAGTAGCTCGTTCCATTCTTCTAGAGAACAGAGTTTTAGTCATCTTGCCCATGAGGCATGGTTCGCAAGCATCAAGTGATTCATAATCAAGTGATTCCAAAAGTCCATCAGCACGGAGTTTCTTCATGCGCTTTACACCAATATGACCTAAACGACAATGCCACAAATAAGTTGCACTATCATTATTAACTTTGCATCTTTTGGCTTCAATATTATGAATATGTGTATCACTATGATCAAGATCCAACAAAGTATTTTAATTGGGTGTATGACCATCGAAGGTTTTATTCATGTAAATAGAACAACAATTATTCTTTGATTTTAAATTAATAAATGTATTGCAATAAACATGATCATATCATATTCATGCTCAACGCAAACACCAAATAACATTTATTTAGGTTCAACACTAATCCCGAAAGTATAGGGAGTGTGTGATGATGATCATATCAATCTTTCCAACACACATCGTCACTTCACCCTTAACTAGTCTCTGTTCATTCTACAATTCCCGTTTCGAGTTACTACTCTTAGCAACTGAAACAATATCAAATATCGAGGGGTTGCAATAAACACTAGTAAAGTACACATCAATAACATGTATATCCAATACACCTTTGTTCACCTTGCCATGCTTCTTATCCGCCAAGTATCTAGGGCAGTTCCACTTCCAGTGACCAGTCCTTTTGCAGTAGAAGCACTTAGTCTCAGGCTTAGGTCCAGACTTGGGCTTCTTCACTTGAGTAGCAACTTTCTTGCCGTTCTTCTTGAAGTTCCCTTTCTTCCCTTTGCCCTTTTCTTGAAACTAGTGGTCTTGTCAACCATCAACACTTGATGCTTCTCTTGATTTCTACCTTCGTCGATTTCAGCATCACGAAGAGCTTGGGAATCATTTTTGTTATCCCTTGCATATTATAGTTCATCACAAAGTTCTAGTAACTTGGTGATAGTGACTAGAGAACTCTGTCCGTCACTATCTTATCTGGAAGATTAACTCCCACTTGATTCAAGTAGTTGTAGTACTCAGACAGTCTGAGCACATGCTCACTGGTTGAGCTATTCTCCTCCATCTTGTAGGCAAAGTACTGTCAGAGGTCTCATACCTCTCAACACGGGAATGAGTAATAAATACCAATTTCAACTCTTGGAACATCTTATATGCTCCATGGCGTTCAAAACATTTTTGAAGTCCGGTTCTAAGGCGTAAAGCATGGTGCACTAAACTATCAAGTAGTCATCATACCGAGCTTTGCCAAACATTCATAACGTATGCATATGCTCCTGCAATAGGTTCGTCACCTAGCGGTGCATCAATGACATAATTCTTCTGTGCAGCAATGAGGATAATCCTCAGATCATGGACCAGTTCCGCATCATTGCTACTAACTTCTTTCAACATAGTTTTTGTCTAGGAACATATCAAAATAAACGGGGAGCAACATCGCGAGCTATTGATCTACAAGATAGATATGCTAATACTACCAGGACTAAGTTCATGATAAATTAAAGTTCAATTAATCATATTACTTAAGAACTCCCACTTAGATAGACATTCCTCTAATCATCTAAGTGATCACGTGATCCAAATCAACTAACCATGTCCGATCATCACGTGAGATGGAGTAGTTTTCAATGGTGAACATCACTATGTTGATCATATCTACTATATGATTCACGCTCGACCTTTCGGTCTCCAGTGTTCCGAGGCCATATCTGCATATGCTAGGCTCGTGAAGTTTAACCCGAGTATTCTGCATGTACAAAACTGGCTTTCAGCCGTTGTATGTGAACGTAGAGCTTATCACACCAGATCATCACATGGTGTCTCGGCACGACGAACTTTCGCAACGGTGCATATTCAGGGAGAACACTTGTACCTCGAAATTTAGTGAGAGATCATCTTATAATGCTACCATCGATCTAAGAAAAATAAGATGCATAAAAGATAAACATCACATGCAATCAAAATAAGTGATATGATATGGCCATCATCATCTTGTGCTTGTGATCTCCATCTCCAAAGCACCATCATGATCACCATCGTCACCGGCGCGACACATTGATCTCCATCATAGCATCGTTGTCGTCTCGCCAACTATTGCTTCTACGACTATCGCTACCGCTTAGTGATAAAGTAAAGCAATTACAGGGCGATTGCATTGCATACAATAAAGCGACAACCATATGGCTCCTGGCAGTTGCCGATAACTCAGTTACAAAACATGATCATCTCATACAATAAAATATACACTACTGGAATCAGCTACTTTGCCATCTGCCAGCTCTTTGCCGTCAGCTAGCAGACGGCAAAGAAGCTCTTTTCCATCAGCTACCCGAAAGTAGACGGCAAAGAACTGGCTGATGGCAAAGAAAGCCTTTGCCATCAGCCTGTTCTTTGCCGTCCGCTAGCTGACGGCAAAGAATCTTTGCCGTCCGCTAGCAGACGGCAAAGAGGGAGAGGGGGCCCCACTGAGGAGCTGGTTAAAAAATACTTAACGTCCCCCCGCTTTGCCGTCCGCCGCAGACGGCAAATATGAACAAAAGGGGACGACAAAGGAGGGCGGACGGCAAAGGCTACCCTAACTAACCTAACTAACGGTCGAGCCCCCTCCCCCGCCCGTTACACATCTCTCTCCCGCGACCTCCTCCGCCCCCGCCCCGCCGCCCCCGCCCCCGCCGCCCGGCGCCGCCCCCGCCCTTGCCGCCCCTGCCACCGCCCCCCGCCGCCCGGCGCCGCCGCCGCCCCCACCCCTTCCCCACCCGCCACTGCCCCACCGTCCCGCCGCCCGGTGCTGCCCCCGCCCCTCCCGCCCCCGCCCTGCCCCGCCCCTCCCGCCCGGCGCCGCCCCCGCCCCCGCCGCCCGGCCATCCCACTGCCCCGGAGCCCCGCCGCCCCCCACCCACCCACCACCCCGGCGCCAGCGTCGCCCCCTGCTCCGGTGAGTTTTTTTTCTGTTTTTCTTTTTTTTGCTGTTTAATTCTTGTTTAATTGTTAGTGTTAGTGTTAGTGTTAGATTTAGTGTTAGAAAAGAAGAAAATTTAGTGTTAGTGTTAGAAAAAAGAATATGTAGAAGAAAGAAGAAGAAGTGGAAAAAAGATGAAAAAGAAGAAAAGAAAAGAAGTAGAAAAAAGATGAAAAAGAAGAAGAAGAAAAGAAGTAGAAGAAGTAGAAGAAGAAGAATAGAAGAAAAGAAAAGAAGTAAAAGAAGTAGAAAAAAGATGAAAAAAGAAGAAGAAGAAGAAAGGAAAGAAGAAGAAAGGAAAGAAGAAGAAGAAGAAGAAAGGAAAGAAGAAGAAGGATAGAAGAAGAAGAAGAAGAAAGGAAAGAAGAAGAAAAAGAAGAAGAAGAGAAGGAAAGAAGAAGAAGGATAGAAGGAAACACCCCGACCACTGACCCCGACACCCCGACCCCGACACCACACCCCGACACCTGACCCCGACACCCTGACCCCGACACCCCGACCCCGACACCACACCCCGACACACAGACCACGACACCACACCCCGACACCCCGACCCCGACACGACACCCTGACCCCGAAACAGCACCCCGACACCGACATGACACCCCGACCCCCTAAACCTCCCGAAAAGGTGCTCTTTGGCCTTCCAGAGGCCGACGGGGTTATATATTTGTGAATTATTAGTTAGGTCATATATTTTTCGATTTTGTTATGAAAAACATCATATATAATTGTGTTGATCGGGTAGATTTAAATGTGCAGTTGTTTCATCGCTGCGAGGTTTGGTGTTCGACGACCTCGCCGTGCGTTTGACGAGCTCTGCCCCTTCGTTCGTGGGTGAGCACAAATGACATGTCCTTCTCCCCCATTAATTATTTGCACAAATGACATGAAATTTGGTAGCTAGCTATATATGTGTCTTGAATCATCAGTATGCGTAACCAATATGTGTCTCCCGTTCGAAAGCGTCATAGTTATAAATATGCATGCATTTGCATATTTATAACCTTGATTCTTTCGAATTGTCCAACGCTATCCATGGACAGCCCGAGTATGTGTAGATTGGGTTCGTTTTCCCATATGCTTTGCTCCGGATCCGACGCATAAATTTCGTCAGTGCCTCCCCTGTTGTTCTCCGGGTACACATCCTCTCTGTTTATTGCAGAGACGTGTATCAGGAGAACAGCGGGGAGGTGCTGCCGAAATTTTGCGTCGGATCCGGAGCATAGCTTGGGAAAATGAACCCAATCTACACATACTCGGGTGGGATTAGGACCTATCATTACCTATTAGAGTGTAGGTTGCATGGACGTAATAAAATTGACAAAGTAGATCAACTGATGAATATATACATGGTGAATTATATATATAATTGTTGTGTGTCCAGTAGCTCTGAAAGTCAAGATGAGTGATCGTGCGTGGATGTATACCGGTCACACTGGTCAGAACAAATGGAGCGCTGAATGGTTCACAAAAACCAAGGGGTTTGTGCAAGCCGCATTTGCAAATGGCCAGAGGAAAACTTGGTGCCCCTGTTTCCGATGCGGCAATTGGGAAAAGAGGACAGAGGCTGAAATGGGTAAACACCTGCAGAAGAATGGTTTTACGCCCGATTATACGGTGTGGACATTTCATGGTGAGTCTGCCCAACGTGACCGAGCTGAGGTGGATCATCGTCGCACCGACGAGCATGGTACCGGGATGGAAAACATGGTGCAAGACTATGATGATGCTCGGGATTCGGACGAGGAGATGGAGGAATCTGCAAAGGCCTTCAATGAAATGTTGGAGTCTTCAAAACGTCCGCTCCACGAGCACACTGAGCTTTGTCAGTTGGATGCCATCTCACAAGTAATGGCTTTGAAGGCTCAGTTCAACTTGGGCAGAGAATGCTATGACGCAATTATGACAGTATTTGGACGCTTTCTACCCAAAGGCCATGTAATGCCTGCAAACCTGTACCAGTCGGACAAAATCCTCCGTGCACTGAAGATGCCCTATGAGAAGATACATGCCTGTGAGAAAGGATGTGCCTTATTTAGGCTTGACTATGCGGACTTGAACTATTGTCCCATTTGCAAGTGTTCCAGGTATATTGTGGTAGACAACGGTATGGGTGAGAAGACACAAACCAAAATCCCTGTTAGTGTTCTTCGGTATATGCCAATCGTACCAAGACTTCAACGTCTTTTCATGGTCGAAGAGACGGCCAGACAGATGACATGGCACAAAACAGGCAAAAGAACCGAACTAGATGCAGATGGTAATCTGATGATGGTACACACATCGGATGGTGTTGCGTGGAAAAAGTTTGATGAATTACATGCTGACAAAGCGGCAGATCCGAGGCATCCTCGAGTCGGCATCAGCACCGATGGGTTCAGTGTGTTTGGTATGACGGCAGCCCAATACAGTTGTTGGCCCGTATTTGTCTTTCCACTCAATCTCCCCCCCGGACAGATTATGCAAAGAAAGAACATTTTCCTGACGTTGATAATTCCAGGGCCCAACTATCCGGGGAAAAATATGAATGTGTACATGCAGCCGCTTAAGGACGAATTGCAAGAAGCCTGGGATAATGGGTTCAAGACATACGACGCCTATAGCAAACGAAACTTCATAATGCGTGTCTGGTACATGTACTCGACGCATGACTTGCCGGCGTATGCGCTATTCGTTGGCTGGTGTGTGCATGGAAGGTTCCCGTGCCCCACATGCAAGGGAGCTCTTGAGTTTCGTTGGCTTCAGGCCGGTCGCAAGTTTTCTTGCTTCGACATGCATAGACAGTTCCTGGATCCTCGCCATAAGTTCAGGAAAGACAAGAAGAACTTCATCAGAGGTAGAGTTGTAAAAAACTCTGCACCACCTGCGTTGACAGGCCAACAGACCCTGGATCAGTTAAACGCTCTCGAGCCAGATCCAGAGCGTCCAGGGTACTTCAAGGGGTATAATTCTGAGCACGCCTGGACTCACAAAACATGCTTATGGGATCTGCCTTACTTCAAAGACCTCCTTTGCCCACACAACATCGACGTGATGCACACTGAGAAGAATATCGCCGAGGCACTTTTTGGTACATTGTTCGGCATAGATGGGAAGTCAAAGGATAATACTAAGGCTAGAGTCGATCTGGAGGCGCTATGTGATAGGCCGTTACAAAACATGAAAGAACCGAAAGGAAAGCAGAACTGGACGAAGCCAAAGGCATGGTTCAATCTTGGAAGGCCAGCTATGAGGGAAATTATCTTGTGGGTGAAAATGCAGTTGATGTTCCCCGATGGGTATGCAGCGAATCTAAAGAGGGGAGCGAGTCTTGATAAATTGAAGATATTTGGTCTCAAGAGTCATGATTGGCACATATGGATTGAGCGGGTAATGCCGGTGATGTTGCGTGGCTTCATCCCTGAGGATGAATGGCTAATACTGGCAGAACTCAGCTATTTCTTCCGTGTTCTTTGTGCGAAAGAACTATCGCCTGGCGTGCTAGAAGAAATGGAAGAGTTGGCGCCAGAGTTGATCTGCAAGTTAGAGAAGATCTTTCCACCGGGCTTCTTTAATCCCAATGCAGCATTTGATTTTGCATCTCCCGACCGAGACAAGATTGGGGGGGCCCGTGCAAAATCGTTGGTGCTACCCAACTGAGAGGATGCAGAAGACGCTTCAAGAAAAATGTAAAAATAAACGTAGAATTGAAGGCATTCATCACTGAGGAGGCGACAAACTTCGTGACAGCACACCTACGAAACCAAAAATCGTCATTTGCATAATCCGAAGCCTCGGTACAATGCTGACGAGCCTAAAAAGGGTGGATCCAACCTCAGCCTATTCAAAGGCAATCTCGCACCAGCCAGTGTTTCAAATCCAGTATCTTTGGATAACGAAGAATGGCGGACCATTTCATTGTATATCTTCAACAACCTGATAGAAGTGCGGCCGTACATCGAGTAAGTTCTCGGTACATTGTTTCGCAACTTCTATTTCCTTTGAACTGCTTTCTGGATATTTCATACAGTCGATACGTCGCCCTATTCTCGTATGGAGCGGTGATCCAAAAGGATTCCGTCAAAGAGTATGAGCTTCTTCGCAAAAGCAAGGAGGCGGCTATCCCGGTTTCATCTCTTGGTTCAAACAAACGGTAAATTCTATTAGACAATTTCATTTCATTCGCTAATTTGTGCGTAATGCAACAATCCTTTCATATTAAACTTGTAGGCTAATTCAGAGTCTATGGACGCCGAATTGAGACAAGTCGCTAATGGTTTTGACTATAAGGTCCGTTCATTTGACAAATACGACATCAACGGGTATCGTTTTCGTACCTATGGCAAAGAGCTATCTATGGCCGACCGAAAGTCTACAAATTGTTGTGTATCTGCTATCGGCGAAGGAGGTACCGAGTATTATGGGAGAGTTGAAGCAATTTATGAACTTCTATTCTATGGTGAAAACCCACCGAATGTCGTAGTCTTCAAATGTTATTGGTTTCAGCCGAAGGAGACTAGAAGGACTCATGAACATATAGGGCTAGTTGAAATCAACCAAAGCACCCATTTAGATGTTCCTGATGTCTATATTATGGCTCAACAGGCGACCCAAGTATTCTATCTACCCTGGGCCTGCCAAACTAATCCAAATCTGAAAGGTTGGGATGTCGTTTATGAAGTGCCGCCACGTGCTAGACTATCTCCCCCAAAGGAAGAGGATTATGAACCTCACATTAACCCAGACACATATGAAGGAGAATTCTTCCAAGAGACACGTCTTTCCAAAAAGCGTTTCAAGAACCGGTATACTTCACCCCAAAACATTGAAGTAGGCAGCGACAGTGAATCCCACATCACCCTAGAGGAGGAACAAGAAGAGCCGGAACAAGAAGAGGTTACTGCTGCGGACGACCTCTCAATGCTTGACCGATTACGTAAAGGTGGCCTTCCACATGTTGATGCCACTGAACCCTATGAGCCCGTCATTGATTATAGTGATGATGATGATTATGCATTTATTGATGATACTGATCGAGATTATTAGTAGTGTCAGGTATTCAATTCTTTATGTTGTACTTGATGATGATACACTTAAGTGATATACATATTATTATTCATGTCGGTATTTTTTTATGTTGTACTAATTTCGTTTACTCTTTGTCATGACAGGTGTTGAAAGATGGAAGGGGAGCCGACTGAGGCCAAGGACAAACGTGCCCAAATTGAAGGTGTGGCACACCATCAAGGTAGCTCCAGCTTATATCAGTTCGGGCGGAATTGGGTAATGTGGTTTGCTTCATTATTAATGCAATTCATTCATCATGCTAGCTTGAGCCCTTTAATTACTAATTTACTTTGTTTCTCTCTTTCAGGCATGCTACAATAAGACGGATAAGGTGCCAGAGGGGTACGACCTGTATGCCATGGCCCACACTGCCTCTTACAAGCAAGTCAAGGGGAAGGCGAGGAAAGGGGAGGAGTTTAACCCGAGCCAGATCCCCTACAATCCAGAGCAGGTGATGATATCTAGTGGCGGGAGGTCCCGTGGCTCCATAGCCATTGATCCAGAGATTGCTCCTGAGACCACGGTGAGTTTAATTTGAATGGACGTTACTTGCTAGTCTTAACATTTGAGTGTCATCATGCTAACGAAACATTGGAAATGATCTTTGGTGCAGCGTTACTCCACACAAGCATCACACGATCCTTCTCCAGCTACTGGCCTGAGCCAGCCCGCTCCCACACCTCCATGATCAAGGTAAGTTTCTCTAGTTTTTTGCTTAACAAATGCATAAAGACCTAGACTTAGCTTTATTTCATCCAATATGCTTACCTTAATGACCTAGACGTAGCTTCTTTTCCTGCAAAATGACTTAATAAGCTTACTGACCTCCAAAACCAGCCATTTTACCTAAGTTAGCTCTAAAACGATCTATACTTAGCTTTGTTTCCTCCAAAATGACCTAAGTTAGTTATAATATGCTTAGTTAACTAGGTTTGCTCAATAATGACATGTACTTACCTTACTTATGTAAAAAACGGCATAATTAGCTTAGTTAGCTCATAAACGATCCATTTTACCTACATTAGCTCTAAAATGATGCATTTTACCTAAGTTAGCTCATAAACGATCCATTTCACCTAAGTTACCTCACAAACGATGGCGTGCTTCTTCTTCTAGTCTTCTTCTTCTAGTCACCTTTTCCTAACTTTCTTATTTGCCATTTTGCAGATTTCATTCACTTCTCGGAAGCTAGCTTGCTATGATGGAGTGCTTGTTTTTAATTTCATTCTCTTCTAGTATTCTTCTAGCTTGCTACGATGGAACTTGCTATCTTGATGAAACTTTGCATTGTAATATGTATGTGCAACTTTGCTATCTTGATGGAACTTGCTATGTATGAGTGGATGGAACTATATATGTATGTACGATGAAACTTATGTGCTGTTAAATAGCTCTGTGAAATATATCTATATATGTCATATATATTTGCTGTGAAAATTGTTGGATTTAAAAAAACAGAAAAAAGAGCCAATATGCAGGCTCTTTGCCGTCAGCCACCGACGGCAAAGGTCTCTTTGCCATCAGCAGCGGACGGCAAAGAGGCCACGTGGCAGGCAACTGTGCTTCCTGGGAGGCTGACCTATTTGGTCAGTTTGCCAACAGTGGCTGACGGCAAAGAGAAAAAAAACTTTGCCTACAGCGGCGGACGGCAAAGGCCTTCCGATGTTTGCCGTCAGCGGCCGACGGCAAAGGCTTGCCGTTAACCACCTAACAGAGTAACATCGCAATTATTGCCGTCAGTATTCTTTGCCGTCGGCAGCTGATGGCAAAGGACCCTTTGCCGTCAGCCGCCCGAAGCGGACGGCAATGTAGCTCTTTGCCGTCCCGTACGTTGCCGTCCACTTTTGCCGTCCGCGGCGGACGGCAAAGACCTTTGCCGTCCGCCATCCGTGCCTTTGCCGTCCGCCGTGGCTGATGGCAAAGTAGCTGATTCCTGTAGTGATAGCATCATGTCTTGACCATATCACATCACAACATGCCCTGCAAAAACAATTTAGACGTCCTCTACTTTGTTGTTGCAAATTTGACGTGGCTGCTACGGGCTGAGCAAGAACCGTTCTTACCTACGCATCAAAACCACAACGATAGTTTGTCAAGTTAGTGTTGTTTTAACCTTCTCAAGGAGCGGGCGTAGCCACACTCGATTCAACTAAAGTTGGAGAAACTGACACCCGCTAGACACCTATGTGCAAAGCACGGCGGTAAAACCAGTCTCGCGTAAGTGTACGCGTAATGTTGGTCCGCGCCGCTTCATCCAACAATACCGCCGAACCAAAGGGTGACATGCTCGTAAGCAGTATGACTTGTATCGACCACAACTCACTTGTGTTCTACTCGTGCATATAACATCTACACATAAAACCTGGCTCGGATGCCATTGTTGGGAACGTAGTAATTTCAAAAATATTCCTATGCACACACAGGATCATGGTGATGCATAGCAACAACAGGGGAGAGTGTGTCCACGTACCCTCGTAGATCGAAAGCGGAAGCGTTATCACAACTCGGTTGATGTAGTCGTATGTCTTCATGATCCGACCGATCCAAGTAACGAATGCACGTCACCTCCGAGTTCAGCACACGTTCAGCTCAATGACGTCCCACGAACTCTGATCCAGTAGAGCTTCGAGGGAGAGTTCTGTCAGCACGACAGCGTGATGATGGTGATGATGATGCTACCAACACAGGGCTTCGCCTAAGAACCACTACGATATGATCGAGGTGGATTATGATGGAGGGGGGCACCGCACATGGCTAAGAGATCAATGATCAATTGTTGTGTCTCCAAGGGGTGCCCTCCTCCCCGTATATAAAAGGAGTGGAGGAGGGGGAGGGCCGGCCCTCTCTATGGCGCGCCCTTGGGGAGTCCTACTCCCACCTGGAGTAGGATTCCCTTTTTTCTAGTAGAACTAGGAGCCCTTCCAAGTAGTAGGAGTAGGAGAGAAGGAAAGGGAAAACAGAAGAGAAGGAAGGAGGAGTGGCCACCCCTCTCCCTTTTCCCTAAAGCCCAATAAGGCCCATAAACTCCCCGGCGAATTCCCGTAACTCTCCGGTACTCCGAAAAATACCCGAATTACTCGGAACCTTTCCGATGTCCGAATATAGTCGTCCAATATATCAATCTTTACGTCTCGACCATTGTGAGACTCCTCGTCATGTCCCCAATCTCATACGGGACTCCGAACTACCTTCGGTTCATCAAAACACATAAACTCATATTACCGATCGTCACCGAATGTTAAGCGTGCGGACCCTACGGGTTCGAGAACTATGTAGACATGACCGAGACACGTCTCCGGTAAATAACCAATAGTGGAACCTGGATGCTCATATTGGCTCCCACATATTCTACAAAGATCTTTATCGGTCAAACCGCATAACAACATACGTTGTTCCCTTTGTCATCGATATGTTACTTGCCCGAGATTCGATCGTCGGCATCTCAATACCTAGTTCAATCTCGTTACCAGCAAGTCTCTTTACTTGTTCTGTAATACATCATCGCGCAACTAACTCATTAGTTGCATTGCTTGCAAGGCTTATAGTGATGTGTATTACCGAGAGGGCCCAGAGATACCTCTCCGACAATCGGAGTGACAAATCCTAATCTCGATCTATGCCAACCCAACAAGTACCTTCGGAGACACCTGTAGAGCACCTTTATAATCACCCAGTTACGTTGTGATGTCCTCCGGTATTCGAGAGTTGCATAATCTCATAGTCATAGGAACATGTACAAGTCATGAAGAAAGCAATAGCAACATACTAAACGATCAAGTGCTAAGCTAACGGAATGGGTCAAGTCAAGGGTGAAAACTCATGTCTATGGCTAGGAAACTTAACCATCTTTGATTCAACGAGCTAGTCAAGTAGAGGCATACTAGTGACATTCTGTTTGTCCATGAATTCACACATGTATCAAGTTTCTGGTTAATACAATTCTAGCATGAATAATAAACATTTATCATGAAATAAGGAAATAAATAATAACTTTGTTATTGCCTCTAGGGCATATTTCCTTCAGTCGCGTGGAGACGAAGCGTGGGTGGCCACAGATGAGAAATTGGGAACTGCTGCGTGAATGCGCGCGTGATGGAATAGGAAGGGAATCAAGGGAGATCAATTAGTTCCTATTTTTCACGTGCACATACTGAACTAGTAGGAATGAATTGATCGCTACCTCCTGCCTCGCTGCGTGCTTATGTTCCAACGAGTTGTGTGAGGCCCAGCCGTCCATCATCCATCAGAATTTTTTTAGTCATAGCCTACGTAGAAACCTGGGGCGAGGTCCCTCGATTTTGATCTTGATCCACCCTGGCGTCGGGGTTGCCCATCTAACTGTACACTTCATCCTCTCCAATTCTTTTTTCAGCGTCAGCAGGCCGGTCCTGAGATTTTGGGGGCCAGGAGTGAGACCTATACTCGAGGCCTTTAATATAGACACTATAACAATGACAAAGAATATAGATATGTTTTTGAAATATTATCAAATACACTTCATTAAATGCATTCAAAATCAGTATGCATACCAAATAATTTATACATATTACCTTAAAATTTTCTTCTAACATTTAGAAATAAGATTATACTTCCTCCGTTCCTAAATATTGTCTTTCTAAAGATTTCAACAAGTGACTACATACGGAGCAAAATGAGTGAATCTATACTCTAAAATATGTCTATACACATCTGTATGTGGTAGTTTATTTGAAATATCTAAAAACACAAATATTTAGGAACGGAGGAAGTACATCTCAGGTTCAATTCCGTTCAGTGACTTCAGGGTGCCCGAGTAATCATACTAACTAAGAACTCAAAGCGACCATGTGCATCAAAAAAATGTTTTTGCATCACATTTATCATTAGGTTCAATGATGAAGTAGTTGAAGTACCAGTATTAGTCTTGAAAAAAGTTATGAATATTTCCGCGCTTTAATTCACACTTCCGACAATAATTTTTTTTGCATCAATTGACAATCATTGAACAGAGCCGATGTGCCGGCTATTCATCTATAAAAGACTACGAACAGCAACATGAATATAAGATATACCTAGGGTGGTTGAATCGTGTATGGACGGAGAGCAAATTGGTGTTGCGACGGCGCCGGAGAATTGAAATGGGTGAATGATCTGAATTAGGGAGGAATATTCGATTGGGGAGAAAAGGGAAAAGGAGCGCCGAGCGCGCAGTCGCGTGGAGACGAAGCGTGGGCAGCCACAGATGGGAAAGTGGGAACTGCTACATGAGTGCGTGCGTGATGGAATAGGAAGGGAATCAAGGGAGATCAATCAGTTCCTATTTTTTCGCGTGCACGTACTGAACTAGTAGGAACGAATTGATCGCTACCTCCTGCCTCGTTGAGTGCGTACGTTCCAACGATCTGCGTGAGGCCCAGCAATGCATCATCCATCAGAAAAATTTGGGCCATAGCCTATGTAGAAACCTGGGGCGGGGCTGATGACCCACAAGTATAGGGGATCTATCATAGTCCTTTCGATAAGTAAGAGTGTCGAACCCAACAAGGAGCAGAAGGAAATGATAAGTGGTTTTCAGCAAGGTATTCTCTGCAAGTACTGAAATAAGTGGTAACAGATAGTTTTGTGATAAGATAAATTGTAACGAGCAACAAGTAACAAAAGTAAATAAAGTGCAGCAAGGTGGCCCAATCCTTTTTGTAGTAAAGGACAAACATGGATAAACTCTTATAATAGGAAAAGCGCTCCCGAGGACACATGGGAATATCGTCAAGCTAGTTTTCATCACGCTCATATGATTCGCATTCGGTACTTTGATAATTTGGTATGTGGGTGGACCGGTACTTGGGTACTGCCCTTACTTGGACAAGAATCCCACTTATGATTAACCTCTATTGCAAGCATCCGCAACTACAACAAAAGTATTAAGGTAAACCTAACCATAGCATGAAACACATGGATCCAAATCAGCCCCTTACGAAGCAACACATAAAATAGGGTTTAAGCTTCTGTCACTCTAGAAACCCATCATCTACTTATTAATTCCCAATGCCTTCCTCTAGGCCCAAATAATGGTGAAGTGTTATGTAGTCGACGTTCACATAACACCACTAGAGGTTAGACAACATACATCTCATCAAAATATCGAACGAATATGAAATTCACATGACTACTAATGGCAAGACTTCTTCCTTGTCCTCGGGAACAACGTAATTACTCACAAAGCATATTCATGTTCATAATCAGAGGGGTAATAATATGCATAAAGGATCTGAACATATGATCTTCCACCAAATAAACCAACTAGCATCAACTACAAGGAGTAATCAACACTACTAGCAACCTACTAGCACCAATCCCGGACTTGGAGACAAGAATTTGATACAAGAGATGAACTAGGGTTTGGAGATGAGATGGTGCTGGTGAAGATGTTGATGGAGATTTCCCTCTCCCGATGAGAGGAGCCTTGGTGATGACGATGGTGATGATTTCCCCCTCCCGGAGGGAAGTGTCCCCGGCAGAACAGCTCTGCCACAGCCCTAGATTGGTTCCGCCAAGGTTCCGCCTCGTGGCGGCGGAGTCTCATCCCGAAAGGTTCTCTTCTATTTTTTCTCATCGAAAGACTTCATATAGGAGAAGATGGGCGTTGGAGAGCCACCAGGGGGCCCACGAGGTAGGGGGGCGCGCCCAGGGGGCGCCCCCCACCCTCGTGAGCAGGGTGTGGGCCCCCTGGCCTTCATCTTTGGCGACGATTTTTCATTATTTATTTTAAGGTATTCCGTGGAGTTTCAGGACTTTTGGAGTTGCGTAGAATAGGCCTCCAATATTTGCTCCTTTTCCAGCCCAGAATTCCAGCTGCCGGCATTCTCCCTCTTCATGTAAATCTTGTAAAATAAGAGAGAATAGCCATAAGTATTGTGACATAATGTGAAATAACAGCCCATAATGCAATAAATATTATCATAAAAGCATGATGCAAAATGGACGTATCAACTCCCCCAAGCTTAGACCTCGGTTGTCCTCAAGTGAAAAGCCGATAACAACAAATATGTCCTCATGTTTAGAGGTAGAGGCGTCGATAAAAATAAAATACAGACATGAAGGCATCATGATTATTTCATAACAGCAACATACAAAGATTTTGTCATATGATTACTCATGTTCAAGTGATGATCTTTTCACAAAGCCAAAGCATGAATCAGAAACCTTATTGAGTACCAAAAAGTTATACCCTTAGTCATTGAAGCAATTGCAATTTATCATAACATCGGAAGGAGTCTATGTCAGAGCTTAAAAGCAAGTCCACATACTCAACTATCACTTAGTCCTTCATAATTGCTAGCACTCACGCGATACTTGCGGCTACGGAGTTTTAGTCGGACACAGAGAAAGATAGGGGCTTATAGTTTTGCCCCACAACCTTTTACCTCAAGGTTAATGTCAACAATAACAATTCATGCTCCCCTACATCCAATTAGATATATATATCATACTCTTTCCAACATGCTGAGCTTGCCAAAGGATAAAATGAAAAAGGAAAGGTGAAGATCACCGTGACTCTTGCAATAGGTAGAGAATAATAAAAGATAGGCCCTTCGCAGAGGGAAGCAGAGGTTGTCATGCGCGTTTAGGGTTGATGCATAAAATCTTAATGCAAAAGAATGTCACTTTATATTGCCCCTTGCATGTGAACCTTTATTATGCATTCCGTCGCTTTTATTACGTCCACAACAAGTTCGTACAAAGCTTATTTCTTTGCACTAATAAGTCATGCATATTTAGAGAGCAATTTTTATTGCTTGCACCGATGACAACTTACTTGAAGAATCTTACTCAATCCATAGGAAGATATGGTGGACTCTCATGGCAAAACTGGTTTAAGGGTATTTGGAAGCACAAGTAGTATTTCTACTTGGTGCTAAGAATTTGGCTAGCATGAGGGGAAAGGCAAGCTCAACACGGTAGAGGATCCATGACAAGATACTTTATCTCGGATGTAAGAAAACATAACTCATTATGTTGTCTTCCTTGTCCAACCTCACCTCTTTAGCATGTCATATTTTAATGAGTGCTCCCAATCATAAAAGATGTCAATGATAATATATCTATATGTGAAACCTCTCTTTCCTTATTACTTCCTATTAATTGCAACGATGACCAAAGCTATAATTGCTAACTCCCAACAACTTTAAATCATCATACTCTTTCTATGTGAAGTCATTACTTTCACTAAGATCAATATGAACTCTTTGATTCTTTTTATTCTTTTCTTCTAATTACCCAAGATCATGGCAAAACAATCAAGCCCTTGACTCAACACTAATCTTTATTATATAGCTCACGGACTCGATTACAAAGAAGGATCGTAAAGCAAAACTCAAAACTAGATCATGCCATGACTTTATTCAACTAAATCAAGATACTACTGATAGGATCAAACTAAGAAAAACGGTAAAGATAGGAGTTGTGATGGTGATACGATACCAGAGCACCTCCCCCAAGATTGGCAGTTGCCAAGGGGAGTGCCCATGCCCATGTGATTATATCCTCGGGGGTGATGGAGGTGGTGATGATGACGGTGGATAATCGCACATCGAGCGTAAAAGTTCCTCCAACTTGCGGATAATGCCCTTGAGCCCAGCAATATGATCCTTTAACAAAATATTCTCCTATGTAAGATACTTGTTCTGTATGCGGGCTAACTCAATCATCTTGAAAGCTTCAATCTCTGTTGGAGTGAAAAGGTTAGGTAAAGGTTGAGGGATGTATTCTTCGTTCACCACCGGGGCTTGAACCTCCATGGATTGCCTTATCCTTTCACCCTTGTTGATTTCTTCTGGTTCCCCTCTTTTCGACTCTATCTTCAATAGCCAAGCATCCTTGTCTTCGTTGCTGGAAGAGGGAGAAGTCATGGTGCTCTAAATCTGGAACAGAAATAGCTCGAAATGAAAACAGAGGATATTTGCGTGATACGGTGGTCAAAACCTTCGGGAGTATATATAATGAATTTTTACCGACAAAAATATGTGTCATGCAAGGAAACGGAGTCCGGAGGGCACACGAGGTGCTCACGAGGTAGGGGGCGCGCCCAGGGGGGTAGGGTGCGCCCTCCACTCTCGTGGAGGCCTCGTGTCCTCCGTGGACTGCTACTTATTTTTTTATTTTTCTAAATATTGCAAAACGGAGAAATATTGCCTTCAAAATTGTTTTGGAGTCGGTTTACTTACCGTACCACATACCTATTCCTTTTCGGAGTCTGGAACGTTCTGGAAAGTGTCCTTTATGTATTCCTTCGAGGTCACGGTTTTAATAATATTAGTTTCAACATTTATAGGATTACCTGAGATATAGTATTTGATCCTTTGACCGTTTATCACCTTCGGATTTGTGCCTGCGAAGTTGTTGATTTTTATGGCACCAGAATGATAGACCTCCTCGATAACGTAGGGACCTTCCCATTTAGAGAGAAGTTTTCCTGCAAAAAATCTTAAATGAGAGTTGTATAGCAATACATAATCACCTACATGAAACTCACGATTTTGTATCCTTTTGTCATGCCATCTTTTAACTTTTTCTTTAAACAACTTGGCATTTTCATATGCTTGGGCTCTCCATTCATCAAGTGAGCTAATATCAAATAACCACTTCTCACCGGCAAGTTTGAAATCATAGTTGAGCTCTTTAATAGCCCAATATGCCTTATGTTCTAGTTCGAGAGGTAAGTGACAAGCTTTTCCATAGGCCATTTTGTACAGAGGCATACCCATAGGATTTTTATATGTAGTTCTATAGGCCCACAATGCATCATCAAGTTTCTTGGACCAATTCTTTCTAGACCTATTAACAGTCTTTTGCAGAATTAATTTGAGCTCTCTATTGCTCAATTCTACTTGGCCACTAGACTGCGGGTGATAAGGAAATGCAATTCTATGATTAACGTCATATTTAGCAAGCATCTTACGGAAAGCACCATGAATAAAGTGTGAACCACCATCAGTCATTAAATATCTAGGGACTCCAAACCTCGGAAAAATAACTTCCTTAAGCATTTTAATAGAAGTGTTATGATCAGCACTACTAGTTGGAATAGCTTCTACCCACTTAGTAACGTAATCAACAGCAACTAAACTATGTGTGTATCCATTAGAGGCAGGAAAAGGTCCCATATAATCAAATCCCCAAACATCAAAAGGTTCAATAACAAGTGAATAATTCATAGGCATTTCTTGACATCTACTAATATTACCAATTCTTTGACATTCATCGCAAGACAAAACAAACTTACAGGCATCTTTGAAGAGAGTAGGCCAATAAAAACCGGATTGCAATACCTTATGTGCAGTTCTATCTCCAGCATGGTGTCCTCCATAAGCTTCGGAGTGACACTTGCGTAGGATCTATTCCTGTTCATGCTCAGGTACACAACGTCTAATGACACCATCTACTCCTTCTTTATAAAGATGTGGGTCATCCCAAAAGTAATGTCGCAAGTCATAGAAAAACTTTTTCTTTTGTTGGTATGTGAAGCTAGGTGGTATAAATTTAGCAACAATATAATTAGCATAATCAGCGTACCATGGAGTGCTACAAGAAGTGCTTATGACATTTAATTGTTCATCAGGAAAGCTATCATCAATAGGTAGTGGGTCATCAAGAACATTCTCTAACCTAGATAAGTTATCTACAACGGGGTTCTCAGCTCCTTTTCTATCAACAATATGCAAATCAAATTCTTGAAGCAGGAGAACCCATCTAATAAGTCTAGGTTTTGCATCCTTCTTTTCCATAAGATATTTAATAGCAGCATGATCAGTGTGAATAGTAACTTTGGAATCAACAATATAAGGTGTAAACTTATCACAAGCAAACACCACTGCTAAAAGTTCCTTTTCGGTAGTAGCATAATTTCTTTGAGCACTGTCTAGAGTCTTACTGGCATAATGGATAACATTTAATTTCTTATCAACTCTTTGCCCTAGAACATCACCTACAGCATAATCACTAGCATCACACATAATTTCAAAGGGTAAATTCCAATCAGGTGGCTGAACAACAGGTGCAGAGACTAGTGCTTTCTTAAGTATTTCAAATGCTTCTACACAATCATCATCAAAGACAAATGGTACATCTTTTTGTAATAAATTAGTCAGAGGCCGAGAAATATTTGAGAAGTCCTTAATGAACCTCCTATAAAATCCGGCGTGACCAAGGAAACTTCTTATGCCTTTGATGTCCTTGGGACATGGCATCTTTTCAATAGCATCGACCTTGGCTTTATCAACTTCAATACCTCTTTCAGAAACTTTGTGCCCCAAGACAATACCTTCATTAACCATAAAGAGGCACTTTTCCCAATTCAAGACAAGATTAGTTTCTTCACATCTCTGCAAAACTCGATCAAGATTGCTTAAGCAATCATCAAAAGAGGAACCATAGACGGAAAAGTCATCCATGAAAACCTCACAAATCTTTTCAGAAAAGTCAGAGAATATAGCCATCATGCATCTTTGAAAGGTAGCAGGTGCATTACATAAACCAAAAGGCATACGTCTATAAGCAAAAGTACCAAAAGGGCATGTAAAAGTAGTCTTTGATTGATCTTTAGCTGAGATCAGGTATTTGAGAGAAACCAGAATAACCATCTAGAAAGCAATAATGTGTATGTTTGCATAATCTTTCTAGCATTTGATCAATAAAAGGTAAGGGGTAATGATCTTTCTTAGTAGCTTTATTTAATTTACGAAAATCAATTACCATCCTATAACCTGTGATAATTATTTGCGGGATCAATTCCTCTTTATCATTAGGGACAACAGTAATACCTCCCTTCTTAGGGACACAATGGACATGACTTACCCACTGACTATCAGCAACGGGATAAATTATACCTGCCTCCAGAAGCTTGAGTATTTCTTTTCTTACCACGTCTTTCATTTTAGGATTCAAACGTCGTTGAGGATCACAAACTGGTTTGGCATCCACTTCCAAATTTATTTTATGTTGGCATAGAGTGGGACTGATGCCCTTAAGATCATCCAGAGTATATCCAATAGCGGCACGGTGCTTCTTCAGAGTTTTCAATAATCTTTCTTCTTCATGCTCTGAAAGGTTAGCACTAATAATGACAGGATATATTTTCTTTTCATCAAGACAAGCATATTTAAGATTATCAGGCAATGCTTTGAGCTCGAACACGGGATCACCCTTGGGTGGAGGAGGATCCCCTAGGATTTCAACAGGCAAATTGTGTTGTAGAATAGGTTCCTGTTTAAAGAATACTTCATCTATTTCCCTTCTTTCATTCATGAACATATCATTTTCATGGTCTAGCAAATATTGTTCTAACGGATCACTAGGAGGTACGGCAATGGAAGCAGCACCAATAATTTCATCCTTACTAGGCAATTCCTCCTCACGATGTTGCTTACTAAATTTAGAGAAATTAAACTCATGAACCATATCATCCAAGCCAACAGTAACAACATTCTTTTTGCAGTCTATCGTAGCATTAACAGTATTCAAGAAGGGTCTACCAAATATAATGGGACAAAAGCTATCTTCTGGAGAACCAAGAACAAGAAAATCGGCGGGATATTTAGTTTTTCCACACAAGACTTCAACATCTCTAACAATTCCCACTGGAGAAATAGTATCTCTATTGGCAAGTTTGATTGTAACATCAATACCTTCTAACTTAGCAGGTGCAATATCATGCATAATTTCTTTGTATAAATCAATGGGTATAACACTAGCACTAGCACCCATATCACACAAGCCATGATAATATGATCTCCTATTTTAACAGAAATAACGGGCACGCCTACCACAAGTCTATGTTTATCTTTATCATAAGGTTTAGCAATTCTAGCAGTCTCACCCTGGAATTGAATAACATGGCCATCAATATTATTAGACAAGAGATCTTTAACAATAGCAATATTAGGTTCTACTTTGACTTGTTCAGGAGGTGTATAAGTTCTAATATTGCTTTTACGAACAACAGTTGAAGCTTTAGCATGATCCTTCATTCTAACAGGGAAAGGTGGTTTCTCAACATAAGAAGTGGGAACAATAGGATCATTATAAGTGACAATCTTTTCTTCAACTTTAATAGGTGCAGCTACTTTTACTTCTATGGGAGGATGATATTTAAACCACTTCTCCTTGGGGAGATCAACATAAGTAGCAAAAGATTCACAGAAAGAAGCTACTATCTCAGAGTCAAGTCCATATTTAGTGCTAAACTTACGGAAAATAACGGTATCCATAAAAGATTTAACACAATCAAACTTAGGTGTCATACCTGACTCCTTACGTTCCTCGAGGTCCCAATCTTCAGAGTTGTGTTTAATTCTATCCAATAAATTCCATCTGAATTCAATAGTCTTCATCATAAAAGAGCCAGCACAAGAAGTATCGAGCATGGTGCGATTGTTATCAGAAAGCCGAGCATAATTTTTTTGCATAATTACTCCTCTTGCGAGCTCATGATTGGGGCATGAATATAACATTGATTTAAGCCTCCCCCAAGCTTGAGCGATGCTTTCTCCTACGCGAGGCCAAAAATTGCATATATAATTGCGATCACGATGAACAAGATGCATAGGGTAATACTTTTGATGACATTCCAATTTCAATCTTTTATATTTCCATGATCTCGTATCATCACATAGCCTATACCATGTCAATGCGTCTCCCTTCAAAGATAAAGGGAAAGCCCTCTTCTTAACAGCATCATCGGGTATACCTGCAAGCTTAAATAGTCCACAAACATCATCCACATAACGTAGATGTTCATCAGGATGCTTTTTTCCATCTCCTGTAAAAGTGTTAGCTAGCAGTTTTTCCATCAAACCCGAAGGAATCTCAAAAGGAGTTTCATTTTCAATAGGTTCAGTAGGTTGAGTAGGTTGAGGAGCAACTCTTTGCTCTACTGGATAGGGTGAAGATACCCCGAACAAGCCCCTCAGACAATTACTTTCCATAGTAACAAGTGACAGAAAATTTCAGCACACTAAATAAATTTTTTCCTTACCAAATTCCACCTACCAAAGGCGCTTCACTCCCCGGCAACAGCGCCAGAAAAGAGTCTTGATGACCCACAAGTGTAGGGGATCTATCGTAGTCCTTTCGATAAGTAAGAGTGTCGAACCCAACGAGGAGCAGAAGGAAATGATAAGCGGTTTTCAGCAAGGTATTCTCTGCAAGTACTGAAATAAGTGGTAACAGATAGTTTTGTGATAAGATAAATTGTAACGAGCAACAAGTAACAAAAGTAAATAAAGTGCAGCAAGGTGGACCAATCCTTTTTGTAGCAAAGGACAAGCCTGGACAAACTCTTATAATAGGAAAAGCGCTCCCGAGGACACATGGGAATATCGTCAAGCTAGTTTTCATCACGCTCATATGATTCGCGTTCGGTACTTTGATAATTTGGTATGTGGGTGGACCGGTACTTGGGTACTGCCCTTACTTGGACAAGCATCCCACTTATTATTAACCTCTATTGCAAGCATCCGTAACTACAACAAAAGTATTAAGGTAAACCTAACCATAGCATGAAACATATGGATCCAAATCAGCCCCTTATGAAGCAACACATAAACTAGGGTTTAAGCTTCTGTCACTCTAGCAACCCATCATCTACTTATTACTTCCCAATACCTTCCTCTAGGCCCAAATAATGGTGAAGTGTTATGTAGTCAACGTTCACATAACACCACTAGAGGTTAGACAACATACATCTCATCAGAATATCGAACGAATACCAAATTCACATGACTACTAATAGCAAGACTTCTCCCTTGTCCTCAGGAACAACATAATTACTCACAAAGCATATTCATGTTCATAATCAGAGGGGTAATAATATGCATAAAGGATCTGAACATATGATCTTCCACCAAATAAACCAACTAGCATCAACTACAAGGAGTAATCAACACTACTGGCAACCTACTAGCACCAATCCCGGACTTGGAGACAAAAATTGGATACAAGAGATGAACTAGGGTTTGGAGATGAGATGGTGCTGGTGAATATGTTGATGGAGATTGCCCTCTCCCAATGAGAGGAGCGTTGGTGATGACGATGGTGATGATTTCCCCCTCCCGGAGGGAAGTGTCCCCGGCAGAACAGCTCTGCTAGAGCCCTAGATTGGTTCCGCCAAGATTCCGCCTCGTGGCGGCAGAGTCTCGTCCCGAAAGGTTCTTGAGGGAGTCCCGGATTAGGGGGTGTCGGGATGGCCGGACTATGACCTTTGGCCGGACTCCCGGACTATGAAGATACAAGATTGAAGACTTCGTCCCGTGTCCGGATAGGATTTTCCTTGGCGTGGAAGGCAAGCCTGGCGATTCGATATGAGGATCTCCTCCAATTGTAACCGACTCTATGTAACCCTAGCCCTCTCCGGTGTCTATATAAACCGGAGAGTTTTAGTCCGTAGGACGAACAACAATCATACCATAGGCTAGCTTCTAGGGTTTAGCCTCTCTGATCTCGAGGTAGATCAACTCTTGTACTACCCATATCATCAATATTAATCAAGCAGGAGTAGGGTTTTACCTCCATCGAGAGGGCCCGAACCTGGGTAAAAACATCGTGTCCCTTGTCTCCTGTTACCATCCGCCTAGACGCACAGTTCGGGACCCCCTACCCGAGATCCGCCGGTTTTGACACCGACAGTTCTCTTCTATTTTTTTCTCATCGAAAGACTTCATATAGGAGAAGATGGGCGTCGGAGAGCCACCATGGGGCCCACGAGGTAGGGGGCGTGCCCAGGGGGGGCGCCCCCACCCTCGTGAGCAGCGTGTGGGCCCCCTGGCCTTCATCTTTGGCGACGATTTTTCATTATTTATTTTAAGGTATTCCGTGGAGTTTCAGGACTTTTGGAGTTGCGTAGAAAAGGCCTCCAATATTTGCTCCTTTTCCAGCCCAGAATTCCAGCTGCCGGCATTCTCCCTCTTCATGTAAACCTTGTAAAATAAGAGAGAATAGCCATAAGTATTGTGACATAACGTGAAATAACAGCCCATAATGCAATAAATATTATCATAAAATCATGATGCAAAAATGGACGTATCAGGGCCCCCCTCGATTTTGGGGGCCTGGAGCGGCCGCCCCCTGCCCCTCCTCGGCAGGGCTGGCCGTGAGCGTCAGGCTCTCCAATTCAAATGTGAGATTGACGTGCAAGCCACGATGCGAAATCACTAATTAAGGAGTACTCGTTGCAAAGAACACTCCACCTTCCTAGGTCGCGACAACTGGCGGACATGCAGCGCCACTTGTCGCAACCTGGGAGTTTTCCCTTTTTTCGTAGATCCATTTATTCAAAACGTTTTATCTCTTAAACCGTGTGTCCAAATCTCGAACCGTTTTCACCGTTGGATTCCTCCCGTTGAGATCTTCAAAACTAGATTTCATGTCGATAGGTTTTGACAAACTTCTTTTTCATGAAAAAAACGGATGAAAAAAACGAACCGGGAGCACGTGTTTTTTCCCTATCCGAAAGAGGCACGCCCGTGCCTCTCGCGAAATCACAACCATGCCTCTCATGCAAGCAAAACCGTGACTCTCGTGGAAGAAAAAAAAACAAAAAACGCGTTTTTTTCCGTTTCTGAGAGGCACGGCCGTGACTCTCGCGAAAGCACAACCGTGCCTCTCGCGGAAGCAAAACCGTGACTCTCACGAAAGAAAAAAACCAGAAAACGCATTTTGTTTTTCCCTTTCAGAGAGGCACGGCCGTGACTCTCACGAAAGCACAACCGTGCTTCTCGTGGAAGCAAAACCCTGACTCTCGCGAAAACAAAACCGCGACTCTCGTGAAAGAAAAAAAAACAAAAAACGCGTTTTTTCCGTTTCCGAAAGGCACGCCTGTGACTCTCGCTAAAGCACAACCGTGCCATTCGCGGAAAAAAATCGTGACTCTCGCAAAAAAACGCGTTTTTTCGCGCAATTTGTTTTATCGTAAAGCTAAGAAAGACCGAGGGAAAACCAAAACGTCAAAAAAACCCCAAAAAAATGTTCTAAAAAGCCGAAAACGCGTGTGCAAAAATAAAATAAAAATCCGGAGGGAGCATCTAGAGCGCGACACGTGGGGAATGGCTGAGAGCGCGCTAAGTGACGCTGATCGTTGCGAGCCTCCTGAAGGAGCGCTCGTTAACTAGTTGCTCTCGCCACGATGACTTTCACGTACCATCAAAGATGGGACCGTTCTCAAAACAAAGTAAAATATTCTATCTATTCTTTTTTTGCGACAATATATTCTATCTATTCTCAGAAAAAAAAGATATAATACGTTAGGTTTTTTTGAGAAAGAAAAAAAATCAAGGATGGGCCGTGAGTAACAGTTACCGTCACCAACGGGCTGGCACTTAAATAACTTCGACGTTGATCTTGATCCACCCTGGCTTAAAGGCTGCCCATCTAACTGTAGACTGCATTCTCTCCAATTCAAATGTGAGATTGACGTGCAAGTCACGATGACTTTCACGTACCATCAAAGATGGACCCGTTCTAAAAAATAAATAATTATGAAAAACGCTCAACATCCACCGGCAGATTTTCTCTGGCTCATCCGCCGTGTCCCACGGACGACACGTGTCCCAGTAGACTAGCGCACCGCTTCGCGTGCTGTGCTGCCTTATCTTCTCGTCTGATTACTTCCAGCCACATCTTGCCTTCTTCCTTTCTTCCCCAAAATCATCCAGCCTTCAAGCTCATAAGGGAGGCGCGAGAGAAGGCGACGACAACGACATAATTCCGCCGGTTGTGGGCAGCCGACCACAGCGGAGCGACAAGGCTGGTCGGGACCGAGCGGTCGGTGAACGTGAGGCTAGGACCACGGTGTAGTCATCCCTGCCGGATGATGCGCGTTCGCCTCGCCACCTCTGCCGCGACGCGAGCCCGCCGAAGGTCCCCGTCACCGGCGGCGAAGTAGGCGCATTCGTTGTTTCAGAAATTGTTTCTGCAACGCGGCCGTTGTTTCAAGAATTGTTTCTGCAATCTCCAAAAAATTTTGCAACATGGTAGTTGTTTCTGCAACGCAGCCGTTGTTTTCCGGAATTGCTTCTGCAATGCGGCCCTTGTTTTAGGAGTTGTTTCTGCAACGTGATCATTGTTTCAGGACTGTTTTCTGCGATGCAGCCGTTGTTTCTGCAACTGGTTCGTTGTTTCAGGAATTAGTGTGTTGGGAAGGCGACGAGGTGCGTGCGAGGAGTTAGATCGCAGGGCGCAGATCTGCAAGGGGGCAGGGGCAAGAGTGCTATTGTTTCTGCAACAGAGCAGTTGTTGCGGAAAATAACTAGTACATGCGGGGCACGGGCAGTAGATCGGGCGGTTATCAGGTCGGGCATCCAACGGCCGTCAAGGCGATGGATGAAATCAGAAAATCGGCCCAATAAATATTCTATCTATTCTCAGAAAATACGTTAGTTTTTTTTGAGAAAGAAAAAAAAATCAAGGATGGGCCGTGAGAAACAGTTACCGTCACCAACGGGCTTATAACGTTACTTATAACGTCATTTCCCTAGTCGACGCCCGTTAGCGTCAAAATCACGAGCTTTCGCTGAAGATAACCACGAATGGGCCGACCCATTTCGAGCCGTGAAATTCAGGCGCGCAAAAAAGTGAACAGAAGCATTTGCGAGAGTGCGAGTTTGAACCAGCGACATCCCGCAACGGGATATCACATCCAAACCAATAGACCACACAATAGTTCTGCTGGTAGATTTGCATCGCCTGGTTTTAAGAACCAATTTATATCGCCCCTTCAGTTAAAGTGATATGTACATGATCCCTCAAAAAAAAATACTATGTACATGGCAGATCCGTTTCATTTTTTTTTTCAAATTTTCAACATTTCTTCGAAAAAAATTAAATTTTCTGAATAATGTACGAAAATCTTGAACAAATTTTAAAATTTGATCAACCTTTAAAACCGTGAGAATTATTCAAAACATGATGAATGTTAATGAAATTTCAAATGATGAACAATTTTTAAGTATACATTGAAAATTTGTGATATATGTGAACAAATTTTAAATAGAAACTGAACATTTTTTATATACACTGAACAAAAATTTAAAACACATAAAACATTTTAGTGATATAGCCTGAACAATCTTTAAATACACATTAACATTTTAGTGATATATGTTGAACATTTTAAGTACACGTTGATTTTTTTTTGGTGAAAATATGTTGAACAGTTTTAAAATACATAATGACCATTTCTGAAAAATATGCTGAAGTTTTTCTTAATTTAATGCGATCATTTTCTTAAATATACAAAGAACATTTTTTTAAACAGGCAATGAACTGCCTATAAAACACGAAAAAAGAAACAAAAATAAAAAATGAAAAGGAAAGAAAAGAAAAGATATAGAAATAGAAACTAAAAAAAGAAATGAAAGAAACATGAAAAAACAGAAAAGGCAGAACGACCGTGGGCTGGCCCAAAACTGGAGCCAATGTGCCAGGCTTCAGCGAAGCCACGTCCTTTTGACGCCTGCGGGCGTCAAATAGGATCTGCCTCATTTCCTATACAACGTCTGTAGCGCCTGTTCTAGTCTTTTTTTTTTGAGACAACCTCGCGAAGTTTTTTATTAAGCCGTCACCACAGTTACAGGGACGAACGAGAGATTCCCGGGATGTCCTAACCAAACATGGCGGCCACCACCAAGATTAAGAGCATGCTTCGCTAAGTTGTGAGCTTCGACATTCGAGCTCCTAAACTCATGACTAAAATTACAGAAATCAAAAGATATAGAATGATCTATTATTTCATGAATAATTGTTCCATAGCTCGTTGCATTTTCCTTCTTGATGTCCTCGACCACCCCTTTGCAGTCCGATGCTACATGGATCCTCCAAAGATAGAGGTCCTCCGCCAGAGCCAATGCTTCCCTTATCGCCAGTGTCTCGAGGGTTTGTGGATCAACGATGTGTTTGGAAAAAAGGGTGGAGGCTCCCACGAAGGCCCCTGCTTGATCCCTGCAGATGGCCCCAACAACACCATAGCCCCGTCGAGATACAGCAGCGTCAACATTTATCTTTGCTGCTCCTTCGCATGGTTTTACCCAGCGAGTAGACCTCGCTATTGCCGCACCCCTTGGTGTCTGGTTCCTGGGCTTCATAAACCGGAGATCCCCCAAGTAGCTGTTGATGAATCCGTTGATGGAGGATGGCTTCTGGTAAATATCCTCGTGTATAGCCTTCCGTCGAGCTTTCCAGATTGCCCAAAGAGTTACAATGAGCCTTTAAAACAGATCTGCAGGTAATAGTGCATGCATCTCAAAGAGCCAGTCCTTGGCTTCATCATCTGTCCGCTCGATCATTGGTTCGAGGAGGTCCTCCGGGGCAAGCGCCCAAACAGCAGCAGCCAATGGACAACTCAACAAGGCGTGCTTCCATGTATCTCTTCCCCCACATAGCAGGCATGTGTCTTCTGTTGTCATGTGTCGATGCTTCAGGACTTCTCCGCACGGCATAGAATGCCTGGCAAGGCGCCAGACGAACATCCTCAGTTTGGATGGAACCTGGATGTGCCATATCATGCTCCACTTGTTGCTCTCAGCTTGTTCTATCGAGGACCCCCCCTCCCTCTTCATGTAACCACGATTCTCGGTTCATCTTAGTCCGCAAGACCATCCGATAAGCGGAACGAACACTGAAAATGCCCCGTGTCTCCTCATGCCAAGCCCAAAAGTCGGCGACTCTATGTGTGCATAGTGGTATCTTCAGAATCTCAACAGCGTCAAAAGATGTGAAGATAGACCTTATGTAGTCCTCATTCCATGACGCCGTTGGTGCATGGATCAACTGCGCCACCCTGGTGGGGGGGGGGGGTTCTGAATTAATGATGCGATGGGCCTCTTATAACTATCCCTAGGGATCCAATTATGCAGCCAAATATCTGTAGTCTCCCCGTCTCCAATCCTTCGAACAATCCCCTGTGCTAGGATATCTCGACAATCGAGTATTGCTCTCCAAATTTGAGAAGGGTGAGGGCCAAGTTCCGCCTCCAGCAAAGTGTTCTGTGGGAAATATATCGCTTTCAGCATACGTGTACTAAGAGATGATTCTTTGGTCAAAGTCCTCCACGCTTGACATGCTAGCAGTGCCAAGTTGAAGATCTCCAAATCACGGAAACCCAGTCCTCCCAAATGTTTGGGCCTGGTCATGACATCCCACGCCACCCAGCTTGGCTTTCTCCTTCCTTGCTTGCTACCCCACCAGAATTGCCTGTTCTAGGCTTAATGGTACAGGGCGCGCACCCCCTGTACACTAGGTTTTCTAGCAAGCCGGCCCGTTGTCTTTTCTGTTCATTTTTACTGCGTTTCCACCTGAGTTTTCTACATTTAGTTTTTCCTTTTTTTATTCTCCTATTTCTTAAATCTGTGAATTTTTTTCAAATCGATGATTTTTATTTTCAAAATTGATAAAAACATCAAATCCGATGAAAGAAAAGATGGGCCCATTCTCAAAACAAAATCAAAGATTTTATTCTCAGACAAGTAACGAAAAAAAAACGTAGGTTTTTTTAGCAAGAAAGAAAAAACAACTCAAGGATGGACCCGCTTCATGTGATGGGCCGTGAGAGAGTTAGTAGCACTTCAGTGACTTGAAATAACACGTTACGGGTGTTTATACAGCGACCTGCGCACGCACTGGGTATGCAGCACGCACCCCCTCGCTCTCACGCGCGACTATGGGCTGGCCCAGGTGCGGTACGGGGCTCCTCGCTTTTTGTTTTTCTTTCCTTTTCTGTTTATTTCTTTTTTGCTTCTTTAAGAAAGTTCGGGATTTGAAAAGAAGTTTAGAATTTCAAAAAATAAAATGTTTATGAATTTCAAAAACTGTTCAAATATTTCAAAAAACACAATAACTGATAAACAAACATTTTTTGAATTTTGACGGACATTTGATGTATTTTGATGAACATAATTTAATTATGGATGATCCTTTTTTGAATTCCGATGAACATTTTTTGTATTTGATGAACAAAATTTATATTTAACTAGTAAAAGAGCCCGTGCCATGCAATGGGAGAAAACATGGGATGATTAGCTGGTTGTGTGTTGCAACGAAAGAAGATTCGGGTTGGGGAACCGACACAACCATATGTTCAAGAGATTTCAGGGAGTCCGCCGCCAAGGGTGGGATGGAAGGAGAAAGTTAAAACACTCAACAACCTATAAGTTGCTATGTTGTAATAGAAAAAAAAATATGTATGCATGGCAATTAGTTATTATCTCTGAAATTGCACATACAGTACAAGCGATCTAGCTTACAAAAGGTAAATATCAACTGTGATGACATTATTTAGTGACCGGTATTTACAACCCATCTCACATTGAAGTGATATAATCAAATGTAAAGAAACTTCTAGGAAAACATTGTACAACAAATGCTATTGAGAGCATCTCCAATGACGATGTAGATGCAAAAATAATTAACTTTTGCACCTCCGAGACCCAACCCCCCGCTCCAACAGATGATGTAGATGCAAAAAGAATTACATCTTGGCCTCTTGGAGGTGTGAAAATACAACACTTCGTGATGCAAATATACATCTCCACCCACTTCAGATGTAAAAATGACAGCCACGCGCCAACCGCCCAGCTGCCTTCAGTTGGCTTCCACATAACCGCCCACTTCTCGCCCAACTCTGCCGCCGGCTGATTTTGTCCAAAATCGCCGTCGCCGGCCGCCCACCTCCGACCATGCCGCGACTCCGCCTGCCTGTCCCTCGCTGCCTGCCTCATCGGAGTATCACCGATCGTCCCCTTGCAGCCGCCGATTCAGTTTCGGTTGTCGCTTCGAATTGAAGCTTCGCAAGAGGTCCGGCTGCTGTAATGGCTTCCATGGCACGGTTCTGGACGGGCTGGGCTTGTTCCTAGCGTCAACCCACCTCCATAGGTAGGGGAGGCGCGCCACGCCGCCCGCCCGATGGCCGCCTGCCTCCACCGTTCTTCCGGCAGCGCGAAGCCAGCCGCCCGCAGCGTCGAGCTCCCGCTGCCCCTCCGACACTCCTACGCCACTCCTCAGCCTCGAATCGCCGCCACACCACCGCTGCTCCAACCGACCCGATTCGTGCCATCGCCGTCCCGATTCACCACCCCTGCCGCTCCTATGACGCTCCTCCGCCGCCCCCACGAACATCCGCCCCTTCCTCGATGCAGCCCTGAATTGCGATGCGTTGTCGACGTCCCCACTACCGCCGCCCACTTGTTTTTACATCTCCAGTTTGCATCATCTATTGGAGTTTCTCGATTTACAACTCCAATATACATCATCTATTGGAGTTGCCTCTTTTTTGGAGATGTAAAAAGCACTTTTTGGCGATGTAAATTTTTAGATCTCTTGTTTTACATCTCCAAACTTGCATCTTCTATTGGAGATGCTCTTAGAGTCCAATGGCGGGCTCAACCGCCGGTTTCATCCTTGGTAGTGGGTCCTGCTGATGGGGAATGAAGCATGAAAAACAAAAAATTCCTATGAACACCCAAGATCTATCTAGGAGAAACAGTGTCAGAATCAGGGCTCCGGGGACCCAAGAGGTTCGAACTCTAGGGGGGGGGGCGCTCACTACTACTGCTCAGCTCTATCTCGCGACCTCACAACCTCACGGCGACGCTTCGGCGGCTCGAGCTATAGAGGAAGAATGGACACAGCAGTTACCCAGGTTTGGGCCACCTTGCGGTGTAAGACCCTACTCCTGCTTGGGGATGGATTGCTCTCGCGAAGGAGAAGAAGAATACAATGATGTTGGGGCCAAGACTCGATCTCCACAGGCTCTCTCACTTTCTACGGTAGCACCTTGCCCTATCTTATACTTTCCCTAGTCCTCTTCCCCCGAAAACACTTGGGGGGAAGGGTTGCCACAACAGATAGTTTGAAGGGGCAGGGCGCAGTCTATCCTGACAAAAACGATCTTCGCCTACAAAGCTGCCATCCATGACGCGCTGGAGGGCTCGACGATGACCTTCGTCCTGGCGCGCCCGTCATCTTGATCCTCTTGCACCAAATCGGTAGCCTTTGGGAATTTCCTTGGGAACTGGCGGATGGCCTTGCCCCCTTAGCACAAAAAAGGAAAGTCTCCACATCCGCGCCCGTTGGCACGACCCCTGGCATCGTACATCACCACGCATGTCACCCACATGAAGGCGCAAGGTCATGCGACTCCACCGAACTGTCCTTGACTTGGTCGCCTCTGTGAGGGGCCTCGGGAGGCAGCCCCACGAAGGGGCCTTGCGAGGCGCGCCCTGGTGGGTTGTGCTCAGCCCAGCCCACCTCCGGTGCCCATCCTTTGGTATATAAGTCATTTTAGCCTAGAAAAAAAATCAAGAGAGGACTTTCGGGACAGAGCACTGCCGTCTCGAGGAGGAACTTGGGCAGGAGCACTTTTGCCCTCCGGTGGAGCGATTCCGCTGGGGGAACTTCCCTCCCGGAGGGGGAAATCATCGTCATCATCATCACCAACAACTCTCCCATCTTGGTGGGGGGGGGGGCAATCTCCATCAACATCTTCAACAACACCATCTCATCTCAAACCCTAGTTCATCTCTTGTGTTCAATCTGTGTACCGAAACTATAGATTGGTGCTTGTGGGCGACTAGTGGTGTTGATTACATCTTGTAGTTGATTACTATACTGTTTATTTGGTGGAAGATTATATGTTCAGATCCAATATGCTATTTAATACCCCTCTGATCTTGAGCATGATTATCATTTGTGAGTAGTTACTTTTGTTCTTGAGGTCATGAGAGAAATCATGTTGCAAGTAATCATGTGAACTTGATACGTGTTCGATATTTTGATAGTATGTATGTTGTGATTCCCTTAGTGGTGTCATGTGAACATCGACTACATGACACTTCACCATATTTGGGCCTAAGGGAATGCATTGTGGAGTAGTTATTAGATGATGGGTTGCGAGGGTGACAGAAGCTTAAACCCTAGTTTGTGCGCTATTTTGTAAGGGACCGAGTGGATCCAAAAGTTTAATGATTTGGTTAGAATTTATTCTTAATACTTTTCTCGTAGTTACGGATGCTTGCGAGGGGGTTAATCATAGGTAGGAGGTTTGTTCAAGTAAGAATAGCACCTAAGCACCAGTCCACCCACATATGAAATTATCAAAGTAGCGAACACAAGCCAAACCAACATGATGAAAGTGACTAGATGAAATTCCCGTGTACCCTCAAGAACACTTTGCTTATTATAAGAGACCATTTTGGCCTGTCCTTTGCCTCAAAAGGATTGGTTACCTTGCTGCACTTTTGTTACCATTACCGTTACTTGCTCGTTACAAATTATCTTGCTATCAAACTACTCACTACTTATATTTTCAGTGCTTGCAGACATTACCTTGCTGAAAACCACTTGTGCTGGTTCTTTTATTAAGAAGACTACTGAATTCCGGTTGGACCTTTTAGAAAGAATTAAACGCAACTCTGAAGATTGGGAACTCGACGAAGGTAAAGAGTCAGGTATTAAGCTTAAGTATGATTGTGTTAAATATTTTATGAATACCGTTGCTTTTCAAAAGTTTAGCACTAAATATGGACTTAACTCTGAGATAGTAGCCTCCTTTTGTGAATCTTTTGCTACTCATGTTGATCTCCCTAAAGAGAAGTTGTCTAAATATCACCCACCTATTAAAGAAGAAATTAAAGAAACGATAATAGCTAAAGATGAAACCATTATTGATAATGTTAATCCAGTTGTTTCTTCTGCTTATATTGAGAAACCACCTTTCCTTGTTAGAATGAAGGAACATGCTAAAGTTTCAACTGTGGTCAATAAAATATATATTAGAACACCAAAGCCAGCTAAACAAATCAAGGTAGAACCTAGTGTTGCTATGGTTAAAGATCTCCTGGAAGAAAATATAGATGGGCATGTTATTTACTTCTGTGATGAAGCTGCTAGAATTACCAAACCTGATAAAAAAGGATAAACATAGGCCCGTTGTTGGCATGCCTATTGTCTTAGTAAAGATAGGAGATCACTGTTATCATGGTTTATGTGACATAGGTGCTAGCATGAGTGCTATTCCTTTTACCTTATATCAAGAAATTATGAATGACATAGCACCCGATGAAATAGAAGACATAGATGATACTATTAAGCTTGCCAATAGAGATACTATATCCCCATTTGGGATTGTTAGAGACGTTGAAGTCTTGTGTGGGAAAATAAAATATCCTACTGATTTTCTTGTTCTTGGTTCCCCACAAGATGACTTTGTCCCATTATCTTTGGTAGACCTTTCTTGAACACCATTAATGCTAAAATAGATTGTGAGAAACAAACTGTCGGCGTCAGCTCTGGTGATGAGTCTCATGAGTTTAATTTTTCCAAGTTTAGTAGAAAACCACATAAAAAAGAATTGCCTAGTAAGGATGAAATGATTGGTCTTGCTTCTATTGCTGTACCTCCTACTGATCCTTTAGAACAATATTTGCTAGACCATGAGAATGATATACATATGCATGAAACAAACAAAATAGATAAGATTTTCTTTGAACAACGTACTCTGCTTAAACACAATTTGCCTATTGAAACTCTAGGAGGTCCTCCTCCACCTAAAGGTGATCCTGTGTTTGAATTAAAACAATTGCCAGACACATTCAAATATGCTTATCTTGATGAGAAGAATATATATCCTATTATTATTAGTGCTAACCTTTCAGAACATGAAGAAGAAACATTATTGAAAGTTCTAAGGAGGCACCGAGCTGCTATTGGATATACTCTTGATGATGTTAAGGGCATCAGTCCCACTCTATGTCCGCACAAGATTAATATGGAACCTGATGCTAAACCCGTTGTTAATCACCAACGTTGGTTAAATCCGAAAATGAAAGAAGTGGTAAGAACAGAAATATTAAAACTTTTGGAAGCAGGTATAATCTATCCTATTACCGATAGTAGATGGGTTAGTTATGTTCATTGTGTCCCTAAGAAAGGAGGTATTACTGTTGTTCCTAATGATAAGAATGAACTTATTCCACAAAGAACTGTTACAGGCTATAGAATGGTAATTGATTTTAGAAAATTAAACAAAGCAACTAGAAAAGATCATTACCCTCTGCCTTTTATTGATAAAATTTTAGAAAGATTATCTAAGAACACACATACTTTGCTTCCTTGATGAATAGTCTGGTTTCTCACAAATACCTGTTTCTCAACCTGATCAAGAAAAGACCACTTTTACTTGTCCTTTTGGAACTTATGCTTATAGATGTATGCCTTTTGTTTTATGCAATGCACCTGCTACCTTTCAAAGATGTATGACTGCTATATTCTCTGACTTCTGTGAAAAGATTGTTGAGGTTTTCATGGATGACTTTTCTATTTATGGGAAGTCTTTTGATGATTGTTTAAGCAATCTTGATCAAGTTTTGCAGAGATGTGAGCAAACAAATCTTGTCCTGAATTGGCAGAAGTTCCGCTTTATCGTTAATGAAGGTATTTTTTTGGTCCATAAAATTTCTGAAAGAGGTATTGAGGTGGACAAAGCTAAGGTTGATGCAATTGAGAAAATGCCATGTCCTAAAGATATCAAAGGTATTCATAGTTTCCTTGGTCATGCTGGTTTCTATAGGAGAGTTATCAAATATTTTTCTAAAATTTCTAGGCCTCTTACAAATCTTTTGCAAAAGGATATTCCTTTTGTTTTGATGATGATTGTTTAGAAGCCTTCAAAACACTCAAGAAAGCCTTAAATTCTGCACCTATTGTTCAACCAACTGATTGGAATTTGCCTTTTGAAATTATGTTTGATGCTAGTGATTATGCAGTTGGTGCTGTTCTAGGACAAAGAGTTGATAATATATTAAATGTCATTCATTATGCTATTAAAACTCTAGACAATGCACAACGAAATTATGCTACTACTAAAAAAGAACTTTTAGCAGTGGTGTTTGCTTGTGATAAATTTAGATCTTACATTGTTGACTCTAAAGTTATTGTTCAGACTGATCATGCTGCAATAAAATATCTTATGGAAAATAAAGATGCTAAACCTAGACTTATTCAATGGGTTCTCTTGCTACAAGAATTTGATTTGCATACCACTAATAGAAAAGGAGCAGAGAACCCCGTGGCTGATAACTTGTCTAGGCTTGAAAATATTCTTGATGACCCACTACCTATTGATGATAGTTTTCCTGATGAGCAGTTAGCTACAATAAATGTTTCTCATAACACTCCTTGGTATGCTGACTATGCTAATTACATTGTTGCTAAATATTTACCACCTAGTTTCACATACCAACAAAAGAAAAATTCTTCTATTATTTAAGACATGACTTTCCGGATGACCCACATCTTTATAAAGAAGGGGTATATGGTATTATTAGACGATGTGTACCTGAGCATGAACATGGACAAATCCTACGGAAATGTCACTCCGAAGCTTATGGAGGGCATCATGCGGGAGACAGAACTGCTCACAAGGTATTGCAATCTAGTTTTTGTTGGACTACTCTCTTCAAGGATGCCCGTAAGTTCATCTTATCTTGTGATGAATGCCAAAGAATAGGTAATATCGATAAGCGTCAAGAAATGCCTATGAGTTATTCACTTGTTGTTGAACCATTTGATGTTTGGGGATTTGATTACATGTACCTTTTCCTTCCTCTAATGGGTATACTCATATTTTGGTTCCTGTTGATTATGTTACTAAGTGGGTTAGAAGCTATTCCAACTAGTAGTGCTGATGACAACACCTCTATTAAAATGCATAAAGAAGTTATGTTCCCAAGGTTTGGAGTCCCTAGATATTTAATGACTGATGGTGGTTCACACTTTATTCATGGTGCTTTTCATAAAAATGCTTGCCAAGTATGATGTTAACCGTAGAATTGCATCACCCTATCATCCTTACTCTAGTGGTCAAGTTGAACTTAGCAATAGAGAAATAAAAATAATTTTACAAAAGACTGTCAATAGGTCCCGGAAGAATTGGTCTAATAAATTAGATGATGCACTTTGGGCTTATAGAACAACATATAAAAATCCTACGGGTATGTCTCCTTATAAACTGGTTTATGGAAAAGCTTGTCATTTGCCTCTTGAGTTAGAACATAAAGCTTATTGGGCAATTAAAGAACTCAACTATGATTTCAAACTTGCCGGTGAAAAGAGGTTATTTGATATTAGCTCATCAGATGAATGGAGAACCCAAGCATATGAAAATGCCAAGTTATTTAAGGAAAAAGCTAAAAGATGACATGACAAAAGAATCCAAAAGCGTGAGTTCAAAGTTGGAGAATATGTTCTTTTGTACAACTCTCGTTTCAGATTCTTTGTACGAAAACTCCTCTCCAAATGGGAAGGACCCTATGTTATCAAGGAGGTTTATCGATCTGGAGCTATCAAAATAAATAGTGCCGAAGGTACTAACCCAAAGGTTGTTAATGGGCAACGAATAAAACATTATATCTTAGGTACGCCCATTAATGTTGAAAGCAATATTATCCAAACCATGGCACCAGAAGAACACATAAAAGAAACCTTCCGGAACACTCCGGAATCGTGAAAAAGAGGAGGTACGTGATACGGTAAGTAAACAGACTGCAAATAATCTGCAAAAATATTTACTGTCTGTTTTGGAATATAACAATTTTTTTGAAAATAAGAAACAACCAGGAAGGTCACCTTGGTGGGCACAAGACACCAGGGCGCACCCGGCTTGCCAGGCGTGCCCAGGTGGGTTGTACCCACCTCGGGTATCTTCCGGACTCCATTTTTCTTCCGTTTGCTTGTCTCCCAAGATGAAAATTATTTATATACCCCCAAACCTTTTGACTACCGTATCGCGAAGAAATCTTCTGTTTTCTTTTCTTGCTGTTTTCTGTCAGATCTGTCAGGCCTGGTACCATGGATTTTCCCTTCTCCAACCATGAAGAGGGAGATGCTTGGGCGCCACAGGGGGAGCTAATGAGAGAGGGAGTTGAGGAGGTTGTCATGGAGTAAGATGAAGGAAACTCTCTTGGAGTTCACCCTCTGGCTTCCGAGAGAGGCACACTAGCTGGCATCTCCACTCGTCCTAATCCTCATCAAGCCATGAGATCATCAAACAGTAAAGAGAGCCCCGAAGTTCACGAAGAACTCCCACCAAGGAGGCATCTACACATGTTACATCATAACAATTTTCACAAATTGATTCACAGTTATGGGTTCGAAAACACTCCTCGTGTGCACATACTATCCAATTGGGACATATCTCATCCAAGAGAAAGTGACACAGGAACAAGTTCTTGGGGATTGCAGAATAAACATATTATGGCTGAAGTGGAGAAAAACACTGAGTTGCTTCATAAAGCCCTTCGTGAGATTCAAGGCTTGAAGGAGGCACTCATGGACATATTGGGAGTTATATCACCACCACCTTCTTCTTCGTCACCAAAAGAAAACTGAGTATCAGGTATTGGCACTCCCCTTGGCTTACACCAAGCTTGAGGGAGGTGCCCCCGTGTCGTATCACCTCCACTATCTGTTGCCTTTACTTATCTTAGTTCGATCCATAGTTATCTTTTGCTTTACATGAATAAAAAATTAGTTTATCCTTTCTTTTTGAGAGTTTGCTTAGTGATCTATCCTTGTAATCGTGTGCAAGATATATAATAAAGTTTAGTTTGAGTTTTGCTTTCCTTACTTTCATGTTTCAATAAAAAGGAAGGAAATAAATGAAAAAGATCATATGATAATCTTATGGTAAGTAATGACATCTGATAACCCACAAGTGTAGGGGATCGCAACAGCTTTCGAGGGTAGAGTATTCAACCCAAATTTATTGATTCGACACAAGGGGAGCCAAATAATATTCTCAAGTATGAGCAGTTGAGTTGTCAATTCAACCACACCTGGATAACTTAGTATCCGCAGCAAAGTATTTAGTAGCAAAGTAGTATGATAATAAAAGTAATAGTGGAAAAAGTAAAGATAGCAGTTTTGTAGTAGTTGTAACAGTAGCAATGGAAAAGTAAATGAGCGAAGCACAATATGTGAAAATCTCGTAGGCATTGGATCAGTGATGGATAATTATGTCGGATGTGACTCCTCATGTAATAGCTATAACATAGGGTGACACAGAACTAGCTCCAGTTCATCAATGTAATGTAGGCATGTATTCTGAATATAGTCATACATGCTTATGGAAAAGAACTTGCATGACATCTTTTGTCCTACCCTCCCGTGGCAGCGGGATCCTAGTGGAAACTAAGGGATATTAAGGCCTCCTTTTAATAGAGAACCGGAACAAAGCATTAGCACTTAGTGAATACATGAACTCCTCAAACTATGGTCATCACCGAGTAGTATCCCGATTATTGTCATTTCGGGGTTGTCGGATCATAACACATAATAGGTGACTATAGACTTGCAAGATAGGATCAAGAACTCACATATATTCATGCAAACATAATAGGTTCAGATCTGAAATCATGGCACTCGGGCCTAAGTGACAAGCATTAAGCATAGAAATGTCATAGCAACATCAATCTTAGAACATAGTGGATACTAGGGATCAAACCCTAACAAAACTAACCTGATTACATGGTAAATCTCATCCAACCCATCACCGTCCAGCAAGCCTATGATGGAATTACTCACGCACGGCAGTGAGCATCATGAAATTGGTGATGGAGGATGGTTGACGACGACGACGACGACGAATCCCCCTCTCCGGAGCCTCGAACGGACTCCAGATCAGCCTTCCCGAGAGCGATTAGGGCTTGGCGGCGGCTCCATATCGTAAAACGAGATGGACCTTTCTCTCTGATTTTTTTCTCCGTGAAACGGAATATATGGAGTTGGACTTGAGGTCAGCGGAGCATCAGGGGGCCCACGAGACAGGGGGCTCACCCAGGGGAAGAGGGCGCGCCCCCACCCTCGTGGACAGGGTGTGGCCCCCTAGCCTTGATTGTTTCGCTAGTATTTTTTATATTTCCCAAAAGTTATCTCCGTAGATTTTCAGGTCATTCCGAGAACTTTTGTTTTCTACACAATAAACATCTGCTGAAAATAGTGTCAGTCCGGGTTAGTTTCATTCAAATCATGCAAGTTAGAGTCCAAAACAAGGGCAAAAGTGTTTGGAAAAGTAGATACATTGGAGACGTATCAACTCCCCCAAGCTTAAACCTTTGCTTGTCCTCAAGCAATTCAATTGATAAACTGAAAGTGATAAAGAAAAACTTTTACAAACTCTATTTGCTCTTGTTGTTGTAAATATGTAAAGCCAACATTCAAGTTTTCAGCAAAGATTATGAACTAACCATATTCACAATAACACTTAGGTCTCATATTTACTCATATCAATGGCATAATCAGCTAGCGAGCAATAATAATAAAAATCGGATGACAACACTTTCTCAAAACAATCATAATATGATATAACAAGATGGTATCTCGCTAGCCCTTTCTGAGACCGCAAAACATAAATGCAGAGCATCATTAAATATCAAGGACTGACTAAACATTGTAATTCATGTTAAAAGAGATCCAGTCAAGTCATACCCAATATAAACTAATAGTAATCTTGATCATACAAAACAAAATTTCATTTGAAGGTTTGGAGTTTGGCACATACAAATTTACTTGGAACGGCAGGTAGATACCGCATATAGGAAGGTATGGTGGACTCATATGGAATAACTTTGGGGTTTATGGAGTTTGGATGCACAAGCAGTATTCCTGCTTAGTATAGGTGAAGGCTAGTAAAAGACTAGGAAGCGACCAACTGAGAGAGCGACGACAGTCATCACTACAAAAAAATACACTTCCGTGATGATACGTGTTTGTCATAGTAGGTCGCGTTTTATGTCATGCATGTACATCCATGACAAATTTATGACAGAATCAAGATAGTCATACCTGTGCTGTCATAGAAGTGTTCCATGACATTACCAAAATTATCATCACGAAAGTGTCCACTTCCATGACGATAAATCGCGCGTCACAGAAGTGCTTTCGTCAAGGGTGACCGACACATGGCATCCACCGTAACGGAACGCCGTTAAGCTATCGGGTCGGATTTTGGATCTGATAACCCGTTAACAGCCACGACCAATGCCGATTTTCCACATGTAAAATTCTCATTGGCTGATGGATCCATGCGTCAGCTCCGCGTTGGCACAGGTGTCACTCATCTAACGGTCGAGATGACCTATGATATGTTGACACGTGGACTGGCCCAAAAGTGGCCCACAAAGTTTAAATGGGCCGGCCCAACCGAAGGCCCATAAGATTTAGCGGGCCATAATGGGCCGGCCCAGCTAAAGACCCACAAAATTTAGCGGACCATAATGGGCCGGTCCAGCTAAAGGCCCACACGAATTTGTAGACCATAATGGGCCGGCCCAGCTAACGGCCCACAAGATTTTGCGGACCACAATGGGCCGGCCCAACTAAAGGCCCACAAGATTTCGCAGACCATAATGGGCCGGCCCAGCTAAAGGCCCAACATTCTCTGTCAAATCGACCCGTCAACGGCCTGCCCTAAACTTGTCATCAATGAGGCCCATGGTCACTTCTGGCCCGTTAACTGTCCGCTAAGTAATTGGGCCGAATTACGGCCCGATGTATTTCCGGCCTGTTAAAGGTCCGGCTTCATTTGGGCCCGTTTAAGGCCATCAAAACTTTCGGCCCATAAATGACCGTAAAGGATTTGGGTCTTATTCGGCCATGTCTGACATTCGGCCTGTTAGAGGCCCATTATAGATTTGGGCCACTTTCAGCCTGTTGTCATTTCCGGCCTGTTAACGCCGGACGTAAACCATGGGCCATATGTGGCCCAATGTCATATCGGGCCCATTAATGACCCATATAAAAATGGCGATAATCTAGCCCGACCGAAGTTCTGGCCCATTAAAGGCCCGTGTATTAGGTCGACGCATTTACACCCCGTCTGAATTTCGGCCTGTCAAAGATCCGCATCATAAATGGTCCACTGCTAAGTCCAGTGGGTTATTTGGCACAATCAGGGCCCAATCTCACTTTCGGTCTATTAAAGGCCCATGTTCTTTATGGGCTCGAGATATTTACACCTGTAAAAGGCCTAATTTTACTGAGGGCCCAAATTATGTTTAGGCTTGTTAAAGGCCCACTATGGGCACATGCTTACCAGAAAAAATATGAAAGCTTATGCTGATTTCGGCCGAGAGATTTTTAGTGGGCTACATGCCAATTTTGTCCCGTAATCATTTTTAGCCCAATTGGAATGGGCCCGATGAATCTTGGCATGTTGGGCTCCTACGAAGCTTTCGGCCGAATACATTACTAAGATAAACCTACACTATACAAAAATAGCGTTGTAATTACTTCAGCCTATGGCAGCATCATAAATGTTGTATCACAACAAAATAAATTCCAACCATACAACAAAAGGCCTGTTGGCATAAAGTTTACAGTCCTTCCAGATAAAAGCACCATCAGATGTATAGAAGCACATATCATTTGACCTGAGTGCTAATGTTTCAGGCTGTAGAATCTGATGGAGCATGATCTCCACCTTTTTTCCGCCGTTGCTCTTGAACAATGAAGCGAATGTCTGATAGTCTGGTTTCAAAACCATTCATATCTTGACGAAATTTCTCAACCACTATTCTTGTTTCCGAAACAACGTCCATTAGGGATTGGACTTGTGTCTGGAGCACAGATATATCACTCTATCTAGCCGGAAGATTTTGTTCATAAGGCGATTTGGACGAGGTTACCTTGACAACAAACCCAGAATTATGCAGGAAGGTGCTTTTTGCACTGTTAGTGGAGAGATACTGACACACTGCAGCAAGAGGTGACATTGTGCCTGTCGTAGCCTCGTCACCTTCAGGTGGTTGTGGCTGTTCAATCATTTGTTCCATAGCTCCCTGAAAGTTTGAACTTGTAGATTAGTGTACCAGATAATTTACTAATGAGACAAAAACAAACAAAGTAGGTTAAACGTTTATACATAACTTATTTTGGTGAACTACTGTAATACATTAGCATGTATTGTAGTGCCAACTACATAATAAAATCACTTTTGGAACATATGTCCATGTAGCATGCCTACTGTATTGTCTATTTCCTCACATTCGTTGACATCTAAGGATAAAGAGACATGGTTTAAAGTAGGATGAACATAGTATGACATCATTCATATCATGGGCAAACAAATATAGAACAAACATGCTATTTTATCATTGTGTGCGCACGTGAACATAACAACTAGATTACAGATCAAGACCAAAAGAATATCCTTCATCTCTTTTAAACCATGTAAGGTGAAATGATACGTGAAGACAACTGTGTATAAAAGTGAACAGAGTAACTGACATTGGCTGCAAACCAAGTAGTTAAATGAACACATCGCAGTACCAATCAGTTCAAGGCAGGAGGAGTAAGGACTTACAACAGCGACTTGAACTGGTGTGCTCATGCCCTTAATCTTGCTGGTGTGGGAATCCTTGAAGATTTGCACTTCATTCGGTTCAGGTTCTTTTTGGTCTGCACGGGCTTTCCCCTGTATTTGGAACAAGTCAATATAGATACGATAATATGGCACACAAAAAAGAAGGAAGTAGCAGCTATTTACAAGAGCCTCACAGTGTGCAATATAGCTACAAGATCCTGTTGTCTGTTGGAATTTCACTTTAGAACGGTTGGTTTTGTTCTTCAAACAGTTAGCCTAGAACAAGATACACTTGTAAGGCACATACATAAATACAAGTTCAATAAGTGGTCTGATCAAATACATATAGCCTACCTGATACTTTGGATCAGACCAGTGTTTAACAAGGGCTGTCCAGTCTTCATCTATATTATATTCCATTGGAGATGTTTGGGCGATTTCATTGTTAGCCTTGCCTTCAAAGTGAGATTTTCTAAGGTGGTACCGATACTGTCGCAGAGTAGTCTGAAAAACATGAGTGCATGCTTGTTTAGTTTCATCATCTTTTAGATCCAACTTGAACCTCATCTGTTGAAAAAAGAATGTGAGTCTTATTAGGAGGAAGCTAGAAAGTATGGGACAGAGCAAGACAATATTACTAATTGCGATGAATAACATTACTTACTGATAAATGGTCAAGGAAGGTGTTAAACTGGGTATTGTCTTTCTCATTCCTGTACTGGATCCATGTTGGGAGGATACGTGCATGACACCTAACGGCAACGGCTGCCTCTGATATTAACTTGGCTGACTCTGTAGCATCACGTGGCATTTTGAAACCTGCCTCAAAATGGATCTCCATTCTTCCTCCTTTAGATTTTGTTAATCTGTCAAGCATTATCCCTGATGTCTGTTTCCGCTTGCGCCGTGGTGCTAGTTCAACAACGAATATGGAAAGTGTTAGTGTACATAAAATTGTGAGAGTACATATAAAGGAGCATGCAACTGCAACTTGACTCGGTCAGGTACCGTCTTGGTGTTGATGCTCATGAGGTTCATCTGATCTTGCCAAGTCCTGTTGTGTCAGCAGTGCTTCGGAAGTAGTATTGGGTGTGAAGGCAGTTTGGGAACTGGCTAGTTCCAGAGCAAACGAACGAGTAACTGGTTGAGATGCTAGTACAATTGAAGCAGATGTTGCAGCTGGTGGAGCAGGTGATACTGTGTTTGTAGATTTAGCCGGTGGACTTGGACCTTCTACTGCACTATAAGTACCAGCAGAATCTCGACGGCAGATCCTTTTCCATTTCACCCGACGAGTAACAACACTCCCTACTATATTATTTTCCTTGCTCTTTTTTGACTTTGCCATGTCAAGCTGTACCCACAACACAAAAGAATAAAATCACTCTTCAGAACTCATTGATGCATGATACAAACAAGCAATACTTTGATGTAAGACAATCATATGAGGATGGAATATGTAAGAAAAATAGGACGGCATGACATATTCACAGCTACGATGTGCAAACTAAGCAGAAGGATTTTCAAGAAAATAGAAGTAATGCAAGCTAGACACCATATGAAAGATGCACCCAATATTACTCTGCAAAGTTAAAAGTGTCTTGTCATAAGTGGAAATTTGAAAAATTAGAAGCAGTACAACATAGAAATCAATGCAAGATGCAACCACTATCAAATTGCCATGTTAAAAGCGTCCAATCACGAGTGACTGATGCGGGATACACAGCAGCAGTACTTTGATGTAAGAACATGGTATGATAGATAGATGAAGTGTATTCTAGAAACAGAAAGCCATGTCATATGCACATGTATAACGTATAAACTCGGCAGGTGCAATTTAATCAAAATAGAAGAAATACAGGCTAGACAACATAGGCAACATGAAACCAATTATCACAGTGTCAACTTAGAGCAAGCACCTGCGATGGTGGAGTACGGGAGATGAACTCATTGAGGGAGTTCCGGACTAGGGGGTGTCCGGATAGCCGAACTATCATCATCGGCCGGACTCCAAGACTATGAAGATACAAGATTGAAGACTTCGTCCCATGTCCGGATGGGACTTTCCTTGGCGTGGAAGGCAAGCTTGGCGATACGGATATGTAGATCTCCTACCATTGTAACCGACTTTGTGTAACCCTAGCCCTCTCCGGTGTCTATATAAACTGAATGGCTTTAGTCCGTAGGACGAACAACAATCATACCATAGGCTAGCTTCTAGGGTTTAGCCTCCTTGATCTCGTGGTAGATCTACTCTTGTAACACACATCATCAACATTAATCAAGCAGGACGTAGGGTTTTACCTCCATCAAGAGGGCCCGAACCTGGGTAAAACATCGTGTCCCTCGTCTCCTATTACCATCCGCCTAGACGCACAGTTCGGGACCGCCTACCCGAGATCCGCCGGTTTTGACACCGACATTGGTGCTTTCATTGAGAGTTCCTCTGTGTCGTCGCCAATAGGCTCGATGGCTTCTTCGATCGTCATCAACGACGCAGTCCAGGGTGTGACCTTCCTCCCCGGGCAGATCTTTGTATTCGGTGGCTTTGCACTGCGGGCCAATTCGCTTGGTCAGCTAGAGTAGATCGAAAGCTACGCCCCTGGCAGTCAGGTCAGATTTGGAAGTTTGAACTTCACAGCCGACATCCCTGGGGACTTGATCCTCAATGGATTCGAGCCACAGCCGAGCGTGCCGCACTGTCACGATGGGAATGATTTAGCTCTGCTGCCGGACAGTACCCAGGAGGCCGCACTCGAGCCCGCTCCGATCTTCAATTCGGAGCCGGCTGCGCAGATCGAGGACGGATGGCTAGATATCGCGTCGGGGGCTGCAACCTCTATGGCAATAGATCCGAACACTGATCTTGTCCCTCACGAAGCTTGTGACTCCGAGGTGCCGGACTCCTCGCCGGACCCCGAACCTCCCGCGCCCCCTCTGATCGAATCCGATTGGGCGCCGATCATGGAGTTCACCATGGCGGACATCTTTCAACACTCACCTTTTGGTGACATCTTGAGTTCGCTGAAGTATCTCTCATTATCAGGAGAGCCCTGGCCGGACTACGGCCAGGACAGTTGGGATGCGGATGACGAAGAAATTCAAAGCCCACCCACCACACACTTGGTAGCCACTGTCGATGACCTAACCGACATGCTAGACTACGACTCCGAAGACATCGACGGTATGGACGACGATGCTAGAGACGACCAAGAACCAGCGCCTACTGGGCACTGGAAAGCCACCTCATCATATGACATATACATGGTGGATATCCCAAAGGATGGGAATGGCGAAGGGGCAGCGGAGGATGACCCCTCCAAGAAACAACCCAAGCATCGGCGCCAGCGGCGCCGCTCTAAATCCCTCCACAGCAAGAACGAAGATTCCGGCACCGGAGATAATAATACACCGGACAGTGCCGAAGACAATCCACTCCAGCAAGATCCAACGCAGGAGGACGGAGACGCCAGCCCTCATGAGATGTAACGCCCCGGACTCGTTGCGCCAGGTGTCTGCCAGTTATTTGCCGTCGTTGCCATGTCATTTGCTTGCGTGTTGCATTTTTGCATGTCATCATATGCATTTCATATCATGTCATCATGTGCATCGCATTGGCATACGTGTTCGTCTCATGCATCCGAGCATTTTCCCCGTTGTCCGTTTTCCAATCCGGCGCTCCTATGTCCTCCGTTGTCCCCCTCTTCTCTCTTTTTCATGTGCGGGTGTTAAACATTCTCGGAATGGCCCGAGTCTTGCCAAGCGGCCTTGGTATAGCACCGGTAGACCGCCTGTCAAGTTTCGTGCCATTTGGAGGTCGTTTGGTACTCCAACGGTTAACCGGGTAACCGCAAAGCCCTCTTTTGTGTGCAGCCCAACACCCCTTCCAAAGTGGCCCAAAACACATCTAACTCCCCTCCATGCTCTCGGTCGTTCGATCACGATCGTGTGGGCGAAAGCCGCACCTCATTTGGACTCTCCTAGCTCCCTCTACCTATAAAACTAGCCCCTCCCCCGAAATCCCGGGTCCAAACCCAAGCCTAGCCTTTCTCTCGCCCGCCGGACATGTCCGTGCGCCGCCGGACATGTCCAGCGCCGCTCTCAGCCTCTCACGTCGCGCCACATGGCTCCCCGCGCCGCCTCCGCCGACGTGGCCCGGCGAGCCCGCAGCGGGCCCGCCCGGCCCGTCCGCCGCCCCGCGCTGGCCGCGTGCCTCCCGCGCCCCGCCCGCAGCGCCCGCCGCCGCCGATCTTCGCCGCGACACCGGCGCCGGTCGCCGCCCCGGCGCCCGCGCGCCCCCAGTCGCCGGGCGCCGCCCCGCGCGCCCCCTCCGCCGCCCGGCCGTGCCTTCCTCGCCGGCCCCGCTCCGCCCGGTCGCCGTCGACCTCCTCCCCGCCGCCTCTTCCTCGCCGGAGTAGCTCGCCGGCACCGCCTCCTCATCGCCCCGGCCGGATCCGGTGAGGGCCCGGCCAGATCCGGCCTCCTCCGCCCCGGTTTCGCCTCTCCCCCAGCTCCGGCCTCCTCCACGTCCAGCTCCGACGAACCTCGGTTCACGTGCCCATGAAGAACCCTAGATCTGAGCTTGACTTCCCCCCTCTGTTTTCCCCAAGTCCCGAAATATTTGACATTATCATGCCATGTTCATCATGTTGTATCTCTGCATCTGTAGCTCCGATTCGTGCGTGTAATATGTCAAATTGTTCGTCTCGACGAGTGCTTCATTTCATTCCATTGCATCATTTTCATTTGAGGTCATCTTGATGCCCGAAATGCTGTTGGAAGAGTGCTAAGTGATGTTAATCTGCTGGAACTGTTATAACATGCTCATTTGTCATTTTTGTCATGATTGATGTGTGCATCCTATGAGGTTGGTGTCTACATGTGTTTTGATCTATGCCATGCCATCTTTCCAGAGGTGCTATCCATTTATTTTTGTGATTTGTGTGATGAGTGCATCAAGCTTGTTAAGGAGGGTACTTGTTGTTGCTGATTTTAGACCCTGTTCTGCTGTTATTTTGATGCCATGTAAACTTGATGCCATAGAGATCCATGCATATTTTGAGATACTTCAGTAAGGGTGTTTTGAACATATGGTTATGCTCTATCCATTCATGCCTTTTGTTGCAATTATGGAGTAGTCTAGCATGTCATTTGAGTGCTCTACTTTTGCTTCAAATGTTTCCTGGCAGATTGTTTACTTGTTATTCAATTTGGCCAAGGTTGCTATAGTTGATCCTTGCATGATATGGCCTTGTTCTTGCCTTGGTTGGTTACATAAACATGTCTTCTTGATGATGCTATGCTTATTTTGTCATGCAATGATTTGTGGTGAGTGTATCGAGCTTGTTAACTAGTGTACATGATGTTGCTGTTTTGTTAGGCTGAATCTGTTATTTCGTGATGCTATGCAAACCTGCTTCTACTAGTCATTCTATGCATAATATGGAGATGACCACTAAACATGTTTTGATCTACATGTCATGCTATATACATCCATGCCCCTGTTTGCATTTATAGGTTGTTGTAGCTTGTTCATATCTTGCTCCAAAGTTGCTTCATAATTTTGCTGTCAGCCTGTTAACATTAAGTTCAGTTGCTTCCATGCTTATGGTTAGTGACCCATCTGCCCTATGACCTTGCTATTGCCATGCTTAGCTTCACAAACATGCCTTCTTACTGTTGGTTACCTTGCCATGCCATTTATTGCTCTGTAGTGAGTTGCACAAGCTCATCTACATGCCTTCATAATTCTGTTCCTGCCATGTTTGAATCTGTATAATAACTTGCTATGTTTACATGGGTGCCATCATATTTTCTGATCCTTTTTGGCTTATGGTCAGTAAGGGACTTTTGTTCTATGCATTTAGTAGATTCATGCCATGCCTTTCTTTGCCATTATAAGTTCCTGTCACATGTTGTTTGATAGCTCTAAACATTGCAACCTGATGTTATTTCCTGATATGTCTGAAACTGTTAATATTTGCAATCTTACCATGTCTGTTTGAGCATGTTCTATTGATTTCTGGAGATAGCTCAGTGTTCATGTTTTGTAATGCTTTACCTGTACATCATGCCCATACCTTTTGTTATTGTGTTGAGATGCTGTAGCTTGTTGTTTTGATGCTTGCAATATGCCTAGTTGCTTTTTTGGACAACTTGTCCTTTAAACTTGTATAGTGTGCATGTGTTGACCTGTTGCTCCGTTTTGAGTGTGCTCTATATGGAACTTGCTTGTTTTTGCATGTAGTTTCATATTACCATGTTGCATTCATGTTTTGAGGTGTTTGCTTGATGTTTGGGTGCATTTTGCATCAATGCCATGTTTAACTTGGTTTGCTCATATCTTCTAGTCCGTAGCTCCGAACTAAATGAACTTTATATGTAACTTGACTAGAATCTCATGTAGATCATCTTGGTGCATCTTAACTTGCTGTTTAACAACTTGAACATAATGTCTATTCAGATCTGGACCAATTTCGAAATTTGCATGAGGACTTACCGGAATTGTTATATGTTGTTTCCGGCCTCATTTAAACTTGCCTTGATGTGTTGTTCTTGTTTGCATCATCTCTTGCCATGAGTAGTTTCATGTAGCTTTGTCATGCATCATGCTTGTTGTGCATCATGCCTTGTTCATGTGTGGTGTGTTTACCTTGTTGTGTGCTTCTTTTCGATAGTTCCTGTTTCGTTGCAATCGTGAGGATTCGTTCGTCTACGGTTGGTTCGGCTTCATCCGTTCGTCTTCTTCATGGATTCGTTCTTCTTCCTTGCGGGATTTCAGGCAAGATGACCGCTACCCTGGATCTCACTACTATCATTGCTATGCTAGTTTGCTTCGTTCTATCGCTTTGCTGCGCCACCTATCTTTTGCTCTTCAAGCCTCCCAAATTGCCATGAACCTCTAACCTTTTGACACCCCTCCTAGCAAACCGTTGCTTGGCTATGTTACCGCTTTTGCTCAGCCCCTCTTATAGCGTTGCTAGTTGCAGGTGAAGTTGAAGATGTCTCCATGGTGGACATGGTTTATGTTGGGATATCACAATATCTCTTATATTATTAATGCATCTATATATTTGGTAAAGGGTGGAAGGCTCGGCCTTATGCCTGGTGTTTTATTCCACTCTTGCCGCCCTAGTTTCCGTCATACCGGTGTTATGTTCCCGGATTTTGCGTTCCTTACGCGGTCGGGTGATTTATCGGATCCCCTTGACAGTTTGCTTTGAATAAAACTCCTCCAGCAAGGCCCAACATTGACTTTTACCATTTGCCTCACCACCACCTACATTTCCCTTGGGAGTAATTAACCCAAGGGTCATCTTTATTATAGCCCCCCCCCCCCGGGCCAGTGCTTGTCTAAGCGTTGGTCCAAACTAGAGCACCGTGCGGGACCATCCCTTGGCAACTTGGGTTACGTCGGTACCTGTACGCTTAGCTTATCCGGTGTTGCCCTGAGAACGAGATATGTGCAGCTCCTATCGGGATTGTCGGTGCATCGGGCAGTCTTGCTGGTCTTGTTTTACCATTGTCGAAATGTCTTGTAAACCGGGATTCCGAGTCTGATCGGGTCTTCCTGGGAGAAGGTCTATTCCTTTGTTGATCGCGAGAGCTTATCATGGGCTAAGTTGGGACACCCCTGCAGGGTATAATCTTTCGAAAGCCGTGCCTGCGGTTATTGGCAGATGGGAATTTGTTAATGTCCGGTTGTAGATAACTTGACACCAGATCCGAATTAAAACGCATCAACCGCGTGTGTAGCCGTGATGGTCTCTTCTCGGCGGAGTCCGGGAAGTGAACACGGTTTCTGGGTTATGTTTGACATAAGTAGGTGTTCAGGATCACCTCTTGATCATTGCTAGTTGACGACCGTTCCATTTGTTCTCTTCTCGCTCTTATTTGCGTATGTTAGCCACCATATCATGCTTAGTCGCTGTTGCAGCCTCACCACTTTACCCCTTCCTTTCCCTTTAAGCTTTGCTAGTCTTGATACCCATGGTAATGGGATTGCTGAGTCCTCGTGGCTCACAGATTACTACAACCACAGTTGCAGGTACAGGTTTATCCGATGATCTTGACGTGAGAGCGATGCTTGCTTGCGTTGAGTTCTCCTTCTGCTTCTTCGATCAGGGGATAGGTTCCAGGTCGGCAGCCTGGGCTAGCAGGGTGGATGTCGTTTGAGTTTCTGTTTGTGTTTCATCCGTAGTCGGATGATGATCTGATGTATTGTGATGTTGTATTCATGTGGCATTGTATGCCTCTTGTATGTATCCCCATCTATTATGTAATGTTGATGTAATGATATCCACCTTGCAAAAGCGTTCCAATATGCGGGTCTATCCTTGGTGGGACCTTCGAGTTCCTTTTGGATAGGGTCGCATATTGGGCGTGACAAGTTGGTATCAGAGCCTCGACTGACCCTAGGATCCCCCTTGATTGATCGTGTAGTTTGGCCGTTGTCGAGTCTAGAAGAAAACTGTTTTCGGAGTCTAGTTATATCGGAGAGTAGGAATTCTTTTTACTGCTCTGCCACTTTGTCGCTCTGGTAAGGAATCTTGACGTAGGTGTTTTGAATTACTTCTCTTCCCATTCATATTTTTCTTTAGGTTCGCGCAGTTGGTTTTCCGATCGTGGGCTCTCAGCTATTTTTCATCCGGTGCATTTCTCGTCTAGTCGACTCGAGCCTCTTCATCTTTGAGTTCAATCCTCAGTTGTTTTCTTTTCCCACCCGCCCACCCTCCTTCCTCTCGGAACCAGAGTCCGTAATCGAGTATCCTTCCTACTCGTGCGAAGTCTTTGCTCTCTCTCCTCAATGATTTCAACCGGTGTTTTCTCTTCAAGATATTCGTCGGTTTCCTCTTACAGTTGCCTGTGTTTTTCCCGCCTTCCCACCCTTTTTCTTCCCGGAGCTTGAGTCTGTTTCGACCATCAATTTCTTTCGCGTGAAGCCTTTTCAGTCTTCCCTCAATTGTTTCAACCGGTGAATTCTCGTCTCGGTGGACATTCTTCATCTCTTTTCTTCTCCGGTGGACTCAATTCAAGTTTTTCGGTCTTGATCGTATTCTTTTCCTCGGCTCAAGTGTTTTCCCTGCTCGTTTATCTCTCGCCATTCAATTATTTCGGAGTGTTCAAGACATCTCAGGAGATTTGTTTGTGTCTGAGTTAATTCGAGGTTGTCACCTCATTCAAATATTTCAATTGCTCCGGTGCTTCATCTATCTGTTCAACATCCTTTTCCAACGGTGTTTTCTCTTCAGTGGGCCCTAACCCACATGTCTTTTTCCAGGATCTTACCTGACTCTTCTGATTCCCCGGAGTTATTCTCAATTCTTTTCAAGTGTGACGTAAGAATGGATTTCATCAGTTAGATGCCTTTCCAAGATCTCTTTCAAATCATTTCATTGTTGGCTCAACCTCTTCGTTTTTCATCCTCCCGGAGTATCTTAGTAATTTTGTGGTGTTTCTCGTCGTCATTTGAAGATCGAGGAAGAGTTTTTCCTCTAAATCTTGGCCGTTCTCTCGAAGTTTCGTGGTTCTAGCTTCATGTTATACAATCACTTATTCCGTTTGTCAGTTATTTCTTTGCTAACCCATTCGGAGTATGTCAGGAGTTGTTTTTCGTTTCTTTCACCGGAGGCCATCATTCCAGTTATCGTTCTCTAATTATCCCGGTGCTTCATTCAAATGTTCGTTAATCAGCTCGTTGTCTCTTTGTTCTTTTGCATCTAAATCCCCTCTAGCTTATTGTTTCTTCTAATTCTTCCTGGCGATTATTTCATCAGTCATTTCCAAATTCTTACGGTGGTTCATTCAGATTCTTTTTCCTTTGTTATCGTATTAATCCATTTGTTCTTTTCAATCCTACCGGTGGTTCATGAAGACCTTCTCAAGTTGCGATATGTCACTTCTCAATCCTTTTCAAGAAGAATAAGTAATATGCAAAAATCCATTGTTTGTCATCAATTTAATTTGATGAAGGATAAGCATACAATAAATCTTATTCTTATTTCATCCAAGCGAGTAATCACTTCCTTCAGAGTTTGTTCTTGATGAATAAATTCTAGTTTCAAGTGTTTCATCTTTTCTTTTCCGGAGTTCAATTTCCTCGGCCATCTCGACGGAACCTCCATCTAAATCACCGCAAGGCTTTAATCTTATTCTTTTCATCTTTCATTCTATTTCATCATCCTTTTGTTACCGGAGTTCTTCATGGTGGTTCTTCACAATTTAATTCATTCTCTCAAGAGTTCATCAAGTATCATTCCATCCTCTCTAGTTCATGTTCTATTCCTCCATGTTCAGCCGGAGTGTTGCCTAAATCCTTTCAGTCTTATTTGTTTCTTATCTCGTTCTATCCGGAGTGATTTCACAGTCTATCTAATTTCGTGAGCTTTCGATTCTCGTCATTCTCATCGTTCCTCTCTTCTTCTCGAGTGCTTTCGACTATTTGCATCTTCTCTTCAGTTCTTGTTTCACCTCATCCTTTTTTCCCTTCCGTCTCGGTCCTAAGATCTCGGGACGAGATCTCTTGTTAGTGGAGGAGTGTTGTAATGCCCCGGACTCGTTGCGCCAGGTGTCTGCCAGTTATTCGCCGTCGTTGCCATGTCATTTGCTTGCGTGTTGCATTTTTCCATGTCATCATATGCATTTCATATCATGTCATCATGTGCATTGCATTGGCATACGTGTTCGTCTCATGCATCCGAGCATTTTCCCCGTTGTCCGTTTTGCAATCCGGCGCTCCTATGTCCTCCGGCGTCCCCCTCTTCTCTTTTTCATGTGCGGGTGTTAAACGTTCTCGGAATGGCCCGAGTCTTGCCAAGCGGCCTTGGTATAGCACCGGTAGACCGCCTGTAAAGTTTCGTGCCATTTGGAGGTCGTTTGGTACTCCAACGGTTAACCGGGTAACCGCAAAGCCCTCTTTTGTGTGCAGCCCAACACCCCTTCCAAAGTGGCCCAAAACCCATCTAACTCCCCTCCATGCTCTCGGTCGTTCGATCACGATCGTGTGGGCGAAAACCACACCTCATTTGGACTCTCCTAGCTCCCTCTACCTATAAAACTAGCCCCTCCCCCGAAATCCCGGGTCCAAACCCTAGCCTAGCCTCTCTCTCGCCCGCCGGACATGTCCGTGCGCCGCCGGACATGTCCAGCCGCCGCTCTCAGCCTCTCACGTCGCGCCACGTGGCTCCCCGCGCCGCCTACGCTGCCGCGGCCTGGCGAGCCCGCAGCGGGCCCGCCCGGCCCGTCCGCCGCCGCGCGCTGGCCGCGCGCCTCCCGCGCCCCGCCCGCAGCGCCCGCCGCCGCCGATCTTCGCCGCGACACCGGCGCCGGTCACCGCCCCGGGCGCCCGCGCGCCCCCAGTCACCGAGCGCCGCCCCGTGCGCCCCCTCCGCCGCCCGGCCGTGCCTCCCTCGCCGGCCCCGCTCCGCCCGGTCGCCGTCGGCCTCCTCCCCGCCACCTATTCCTCGCCGGAGTAGCTCGCCAGTGCCGCCTCCTCGTCGCCCCGGCCGGATCCGGTGAGGGCCTGGCCAGATCCAGCCTCCTTCGCCCCGGTTTCGCCTCTCCCCCAGCTCCGGCCTCCTCCACGTCCAGCTCCGGCGAACCTCGGTTCGCGTGCCCATGAAGAACCCTAGATCTGAGGTTGACTTCCCCCCTCTGTTTTCCCTAAGTCCCGAAATATTTGACATTATCATGCCATGTTCATCATGCTGTATCTTTACATCCGTAGCTCCGATTCGTGCGTGTAATATGTCAAATTGTTCGTCTCGACGAGTGCTTCATTTCATTCCATTGCATCATTTTCATTTGAGGTCATCTGGATGCCCGAAATGCTGTTGGAAGAGTGCTAAGTGATGTTAATCTGCTGGAACTGTTATAACATGCTCATTTGTCATTTTTGCCAGGATTGATGTGTGCATCCTATGAGGTTGGTGTCTACATGTGTTTTGATCTATGCCATGCCATCTTTCCAGAGGTGCTATCCTTGTATTTTTGTGTTTTATGTGCTGAGTGCATCAAGCTTGTTAAGGAGGGTACTTGCTGTTGCTGATTTTAGACCCTGTTCTGCTGTTATTTTGATGCCATGTAAACTTGAGGCCACAGAGATCCATGCATATTTTGAGATACTTCAGTAAGGGTGTTTTGAACATATGGTTATGCTCTATCCATTCATGCCCTTTGTTGCAATTCTGGAGTAGTCTAGCATGTCATTTGAGTGCTCTACTTTTGCTTCAAATGTTTCCTGGCAGATTGTTTACTTGTTATTCAATTTGGCCAAGGTTGCTATAGTTGATCCTTGCATGATATGGCCTTGTTCTTGCCTTGGTTGGTTACATAAACATGTCTTCTTGATGATGCTATTCTTATCTTGTCATGCAATGACTTGTGGTGAGTGTATCGAGCTTGTTAAGTAGTGTACATGATGTTGCTGTTTTGTTAGGCTGAATCTGTTATTTCGTGATGCTATGCAAACCTGCTTCTACTAGTCATTCTATGCATAATATGGAGATGACCACTAAACATGTTTTGATCTACATGTCATGCTATATACATCCATGCCCCTGTTTGCATTTATAGGTTGCTGTAGCTTGTTCATATCTTGCTCCAAAGTTGCTTCATAATGTTGCTATCAGCCTGTTAACATTAAGTTCAGTTGCTTCCATGCTTATGGTTAGTGACCCATGTGCCCTATGACCTTGCTATTGCCATGCTTAGCTTCACAAACATGCCTTCTTACTGTTGGTTGCCTTGCCATGCCATGTATTGCTCTGTAGTGAGTTGCACAAGCTCATCTACATGCCTTCATAATTCTGTTCCTGCCATGTTTGAATCTGTATAATAACTTGCTATGTTTACATGGGTGCCATCATATTTTCTGATCCTTTTTGGCTTATGGTCAGTAAGGGACTTTTGTTCTATGCATTTAGTAGATTCATTCCATGCCTTTTTTTGCCTTTATAAGTTCCTGTAACATGTTGTTTGATAGCTCTAAACATTGCAACCTGATGTTATTTCCTGATATGTCTGAAACTGTTAATATTTGCAATCTTACCATCTCTGTTTGAGCATGTTCTATTGATTTCTGGAGATATCTCAGTGTTCATGTTTTGTAATGCTTTACATGTACATCATGCCCATGCCTTTTGTTATTGTGTTGAGATACTGTAGCTTGTTGTTTTGATGCTGGCAATATGCCTAGTTGCTGTTTTGAACAGCTTGTCCTTTAAACTTGTATAGTGTGCATGTGTTGAACTGTTGCTCCGTTTTGAGTGTGCTCTATATGGAACTTGCTTGTTTTTGCATGTAGTTTCATATTACCATGTTGCATTCATGTTTTGAGGTGTTTGCTTGATGTTTGGGTGCATTTTGCATCAATGCCATGTTTAACTTGTTTTGCTCATATCTTCTAGTCCGTAGCTCCGAACTAAATGAACTTTATATGTAACTTGACTAGAATCTCGTGTAGATCAACTTGGTGCATCTTAACTTGCTGTTTAACAACTTGAACATAATGTCTATTCAGATCTTGACCAATTTCGAAATTTGCATATGAGGACTTACCGGAATTGTTATATGTTGTTTCCGGCCTCATTTAATCTTGCCTTGATGTGTTGTTCTTGTTTGCATCATCTCTTGCCATGAGTAGTTTCATGTAGCTTTGTCATGCATCATGCTTGTTGTGCATCATGCCTTGTTCATGTGTGGTGTGTTTACCTTGTTGTGTGCTTCTTTTCGATAGTTCCTGTTTCGTTGCGATCGTGAGGATTCGTTCGTCTACAGTTGGTTCGGCTTCATCCGTTCGTCTTCTTCATGGATTCGTTCGTCTTCCTTGCGGGATTTCAGGCAAGATGACCGCTACCCTGGATCTCACTACTATCATTGCTATGCTAGTTTGCTTTGTTCTATCGCTTTGCTGCGCCACCTATCTTTTGCTCTTCAAGCCTCCCAAATTGCCATGAACCTCTAACCTTTTGACACCCCTCCTAGCAAACCGTTGCTTGGCTATGTTACCACTTTTGCTCAGCCCCTCTTATAGCATTGCTAGTTGCAGGTGAAGTTGAAGATGTCTCCATGGTGGACAGGGTTTATGTTGGGATATCACAATATCTCTTATATTATTAATGCATCTATATATTTGGTAAAGGGTGGAAGGCTCAGCCTTATGCCCGGTGTTTTGTTCCACTCTTGCCGCCCTAGTTTCCGTCATACCGGTGTTATGTTCCCGGATTTTGCATTCCTTACGCGGTCGGGTGATTTATGGGACCCCCTTGATAGTTCGCTTTGAATAAAACTCCTCCAGCAAGGCCCAACATTGACTTTTACCATTTGCCTCACCACCACCTACATTTCCCTTGGGAGTAATTAACCCAAGGGTCATCTTTATTACAGCCCCCCCGGGCCAGTGCTTGTCTAAGCGTTGGTCCAAACTAGAGCACCGTGCGGGACCATCCCTTGGCAACTTGGGTTACGTCGGTACCTGTACGCTTAGCTTATCCGGTGTTGCCTTGAGAACGAGATATGTGCAGCTCCTATCGGGATTGTCGGTGCGTCGGGCGGTCTTGCTGGTCTTGTTTTACCATTGTTGAAATGTCTTGTAAACCGGGATTCCGAGTCTGATCGGGTCTTCCTGGGAGAAGGTCTATTCCTTCGTTGATCGCGAGAGCTTATCATGGGCTAAGTTGGGACACCCCTGCAGGGTATAATCTTTCGAAAGCCGTGCCTGTGGTTATTGGCAGATGGGAATTTGTTAATGTCCGGTTGTAGATAACTTGACACCAGATCCGAATTAAAACGCATCAACCGCGTGTGTAGCCGTGATGGTCTCTTCTCGGCGGAGTCCGGGAAGTGAACACGGTTTCTGGGTTATGTTTGACGTAAGTAGGTGTTCAGGATCACCTCTTGATCATTGCTAGTTGACGACCGTTCCATTTGTTCTCTTCTCGCTCTTATTTGCGTATGTTAGCCACCATATCATGCTTAGTCGCTGCTGCAGCCTCACCACTTTACCCCTTCCTTTCCCTTTAAGCTTTGCTAGTCTTGATACCCATGGTAATGGGATTGCTGAGTCCTCGTGGCTCACAGATTACTACAACCACAGTTGCAGGTACAGGTTTATCCGATGATCTTGACGTGAGAGCAATGCTTGCTTGCGTTGAGTTCTTCTTCTGCTTCTTCGATCAGGGGATAGGTTCCAGGTCGGCAGCCTGGGCTAGCAGGGTGGATGTCGTTTGAGTTTTTGTTTGTGTTTCATTCGTAGTCGGATGATGATCTGATGTATTGTGATGTTGTATTCATGTGGCATTGTATGCCTCTTATATGTATCCCGATCTATTATGTAATGTTGATGTAATGATATCCACCTTGCAAAAGCGTTCCAATATGCGGGTCTATCCTTGGTGGGACCTTCGAGTTCCTTTTGGATAGGGTCGCATATTGGGCGTGACATGAGAGAGCGGCAGAAGAATAGGTAGAGGACTACATGCCTCCCTCCGGAGACGAGGCAAGCCTCGACAATGACGAATTCGTCGTGCCTGAGGATCCCGTCGAATAGGAGCGTTTCAAACGCAGGCTTATGGCCACGGCGAACAGCCTGAAGAAAAAGCAGCAACAGCTTAGAGCTGATCAAGATCTGCTAGCCGATAGATGGACTGAAGTCCTCGCGGCCGAAGAGCATGAGCTCGAACGCCCCTCCAAAAGCTACCCTAAACGCAAGCTGTTCCCCCGATTAGAGGAGGAGGCATATCAACCCGCATCACCAGGAGACAATACGGCTGATCGACCACCCCGTGGTCGCGATAGAGAGACCTCTAGGCCCTTCACTAAACCCGTACCCCGACATCGCGCGAAAAGCACAAGGACACAAGGGAACGCTCCGGACTTGCGAGATATATTGGAGGATAGGGCAAAACAATCAAGATCGATCTATGGATCACGTGGGCGCCCCATGATACGTGACGACAACCGTCGCGCCGGACACAGTAAGTCCGGCCGGGCCGAACAAAACAGACAAAGCTCTTTTGAGCTCCGTCGCGATATCACCCAGTACAGAGGCGCCGCACACCCACTATGCTTCACAGATGAAGTAATGGATCATCAAATCCCCGAAGGGTTTAAACCCGTGAATATTGAATCTTACGATGGCATAACAGACCCCGCGGTTTGGATCGAAGACTATCTCCTTCACATCCATATGACCCGCGGTGACGATCTTCACGCCATCAAATATCTCCCCCTCAAGCTTAAAGGACCAGCCCGACATTGGCTTAATAGCTTGCCAGCAGAGTCAATTGGGAGTTGGGAAGACCTGGAAGCCACATTTCTCGATAACTTCCAAGGCACGTATGTGCGACCACCAGACGCTGATGACCTAAGCCACATAATTCAGTAGCCAGACGAATCGGCCAGACAATTCTGGACACGGTTCTTAACCAAGAAAAACCAAATCGTTGACTGTCCGGATGCGGAGGCCCTTGCAGCCTTGAAGCATAATATCCGCGACGAGTGGCTTGCCCGGCACCTGGGACAGGAAAAGCCGAAATCCATGGCAGCCCTCACATCACTCATGACCCGCTTCTGCGCGGGTGAGGACAGCTGGCTAGCACGCAGCAACAACCTCAGCAAACATTCTGGCAGTCCGGATACCAAGGACCGTAATGGCAGGCCGCGTCGTAACAAAAACAAATGCCGCATTAACGGAGACAATAGTGAAGATACGACAGTCAATGCCGGATTCAGAGGCTCTAAACCCGGTCAGCGAAAAAGCCATTCAAAAGAACTACTCCGGGTCCATCCAATTTGGACCGAATACTGGACCGCTTGTGCCAGATACATGGCACCCCTGAAAAGCCAGCTAACCACACCAACAGGGACTGTTGGGTATTCAAGAAGGCAGGCAAGTTAATTGCCGAAGACAATGACAAGGGGCTGCATTGCGATGACTAGGAAGAGACCCGACCGCCGAACAATAGAGGACAGAAGGGTTTCCCCCCACAGGTGCGGACGGTGAACATGATATACGCAACGCACATACCCAAAAGGGAGTGGAAGCGTGCACTCAGGGATGTATACGCGATGGAGCCAGTTGCCCCAAAGTTCAATCCATGGTCCTCCTGCCCGATCACTTTTGACCGGAGGGACCACCCCACCAGCATCTGCCATGGCGGGTTCGCCGCATTGGTTCTAGACCCAATCATTGATGGATTTCACCTCACCAGAGTCCTAATGGACGGCGGCAGCAGCCTGAACCTGCTTTATCAGGACACAGTGCGAAAAATGGGCATAGACCCCTCAAGGATTAAACCTACCAAGATGACCTTTAAAGGCGTCATACCAGGTGTAGAAGCCAATTGTACAGGCTCAGTTACACTGGAAGTGGTCTTCGGATCCCCGGATAACTTCCGGAGCGAGGAGTTAATCTTTGACATAGTTCCGTTCCGCAGCGGCTATCATGCCCTGCTCGGACGTACCGTGTTCGCAAAGTTTGACGCGGTGCCGACTACGCATACCTCAAGCTCAAGATGCCAGGCCCTCGAGGAGTCATCACGGTCAACGGAAACACTGAACGTTCTCTTCGTACGGAGCAACATACAGCGGCTGTCGCGGCAGAAGTACAAAGCAGTCTCTTAAGACAATTCTCGAGTCTGGCCGTTAAACGGCTGGACACAGCTAAGCGCGCCCGGAGTAACCTACAACAAGACCACCTGGCACGTTCCGAGCACGCGTAGCAGTGCGGCACCATCCCCAGCCCCTGTAAAACATCAAGACAGGTCCTTCGCGTACACCATTACGCTCTGAAGATACCATGGGCATGGGGAGAGGGGCGCGACCACGATAGGCCCAGACTGCGGTTCAACCACACCAGGGGCTCTTAAGTGTGGCGTTCTTTTTTTTTCTTTCTTTTTCTTTTTACCCACAGGACTCCGTTCGTCAGAGGTCATGTCCGGCAATAGACCTGCCGAACTCACGATGCAACAACCAGGGAAGAAGAAAGGCTACAGCGAATATCCAGGTGGTCTCCATTACGAGCATTAAATCTGTTTTATGCACCATTCCGCAGCCTACCCCTGGAGGGGGACATATTTTACAGTCCCATCCCTTGCTTATCGCACCATTTGTATCATTCTGCACTTATAGCAGTTTTTCTTGAATAAGTAATGCAGCACCCTTTTGCTTCCAATTGCATTTCTGTTTTATACATATGTTCATTTATGACATTACGCATCCGTATGTTTTGGTATGGCTAAAATACACCAGGGGCTTATGTTTCCCGCATCATGGTGTGATAAGTCCGAACACTTTCACAAGTGCGGCACCCTGAACTTATAGCACTATATGCATCAGCTCCGAATCATGTCTTGGGTCAATAGTTGGGTTTGCCCGGCTCCCATGTTTTGGTACCTTACGTTTCGTTGTATCGGCTAAGGTAGCACTGGGAGAACCACTGCGATTGCGCCCCAATTGAGCTGGGTTAACGCCTCAGTGGAGAAAGCTAAAATGGACCGTCATGATGAGGCGAGAGCTGGTCGCTGTTCGAGAGGTTTTTGCGAGTCCTTAAAGACTTATGCCGCTTAGAGCGAGGAGCCGGATTTTGTCCGGCCCAGGCATGGATAGCGCCCCAAATTCGGCCTTCCGGAGACTAGGGGCTTTGCCGAAATTCAAAATTATAGAATTCTATGGCTAAGTGAGAGTGTTCAAGCATTATAAGTCCGGTTGCCTTGTTCGTTGTGTTGAGCGCCTCCCTAGATGGATCCAAATATAGGAACAAGAGCGCTCAAATTTATCCCGAACACCCCAGCACTCGTGGCGTGGGGTCTGAAGCCGACGACTTGCCATCTATTAGATTTGATAAACAGCTGCACAGAAGGTAATATTTTAAATTAAAAAGCATTGCTTAGCGCAAATGAAATAAGTTTCCAGCGCACAGGATAACAAAATGCGAGTCCACTCAAATATTACATCTTTGGAGCACTCACCCGCAATAGTGCGGGCGCCCTTCAGCACACTCTTATAATACATCTCGGGCGTGCGATGCTCCTTGCCCTCTGGTGGCAGGTCCGTCACAAGCTTCTGGGCATCCATCTTGCCCCAGTGCACATTTGCGCGGGCAAGGGCCCGACAGGCACCCTCAATATAGGCGTAGTGCTTGATGACTTCAACCCACGGGCACGCATCCACCAACCGCCGCACCAGGCCAAAGTAGCTCCCAGGCATGGCCTCCTTAGGCCACAGCCGAACTATGAGCCCCTTCATGGCCTGTTCAGCCGCCTTGTGGAGCTCGACCAGCTGCTTCAGCTGGTCGCTAAGGGGCACCGGATGTCCGGCCTCAGCATACTGAGACCAGAAGACCTTCTCCGTCGAGCTCCCCTCCTCGGCCCGGTAGAATGCGGCAACATCGGACACGCTGCGAGGAAGATCTGAGAACGCTCCTGGAGAGATCTGAATTCGGGTAAGCGACAGGTAATTAACACTCACATGCTTACTTTGCATGAAAAATGCCTTACCCACTGCTATTTGCTTTACCGCCTCGATCTCCTGGAGGGCCTTGTAGGCTTCGGCCTTAGCGGCTTTGGCACTCTCAAGAGCCGTTGCAAGCTCAGACTCTCGAGTCTTCGAGTCACGCTCCAGGCTCTCATGTTTCTGCACGAGATCCTGGAGCTCTTGCTGTACCTCCGCCACCCGCGCCTCCTGCTTCTCTCGCTCGGTGCGCTCTGCAGCCGCATTGCGTTCGGCCGCAGCCACCGCCTCTTTCAGGGTCGCCACCTCGTTAGTGGCCCCTGCAATACCCATGTTATCCTTGTCATTCTTTTTGCAACCAAAATCCTTTTCTGTAAGGTGCAATTTTAATAAGGTGTTACTCACCTTCCTTGTCCTCGAGCTGCTTCTTGGCACGACCGAGCTCGTTCTCGGACCGCTCGAGGTTTTCCATCAAAGTATTGACCTCCACAGTCAGTGCGGCAGAGGTCAGCAGTGTAGCCTGCAATCCCATATTGACATATTTTTTATGACTCCTGCGTATATCTTTTTTAAGATCCTCAGTCCGGCTTTTCTTTCTGAACACCGAACCGAGCATCAGGGGCTACTGTCTATGTGGTACCATTTTATACATATTGAAATTCTTACCTCAAAGCCTGTTAGAAGGCTGCTGCAGGCTTCGGTCAGCCTGCTCTTGGCGAGCTGCACCTTCTGAATCACCGCACTCATAACAGTGTGGTGGTCCTCTTCGATGGAGGCGCCGTTGAGTGCCTCCAGCAAATTATCCGGCACCTCCGGTTGGACGGAGGCAGCCGGTGTCACGGTCTTGCCCTTCTTGCGAAGGGGTCGCCCGCCGGACTCCGGAGCCACTGTGGCTTCCGGGGCCGAGTCCGGTGCAAAGTCCGGGAGGTTGTCCTGCGACACCTCCGGGGCCCTCTCCTCCTGGTGGGTCTCTCCTGGGATCCCACCTCGGCATCGTCCGCGTCACGAGGGGTGGAGGCAGTCGGAAGAGAATCCATATCCGACGCACCTAAGGACCCGCTCGACGAACTGGGAAGATCATCCTTAGGCGGACTGCAGGGTTGTATGCGGCATTAGAAAGACATTATTTGGCGGAAAATAAAAACCTTGAAGTTATTCGGGAGTCCGGATACTTACGATCTCGCCAGAGGCTTGGCCCTTGGAGGCCAGTCCTCGTCGTCGTCACTGGCATTGGCAGAGCAGTCCGGGGGAAGAGTTTTTCCCTCCTTTTCTTCCCTCCCCCCGCTCGGGGAGACGCTTTCTTCTTCTCCCCCTCGCCTTGGTGGAAGGAGTCGGCCTCGGATTCATCATCCGATAGCACCTGAAAATGGGAACTCTTCCGAGTCCCCGTGGCCTTCTTCTTGGCCTTCTTCTCCGGCACCACATGGGGTGCCGGAGCCAGCAGCCCCGTTAGGCGGGCGTCCGCTGGGTCCTCTGGCAATGGGGCCGGACAGATAGCCTGTGCGGCCTTCTTCAGCCAGTCCTGTCAAAGGAAAGGGAGTTTAGATCCCGCATAGAGTCAAACTATGGAAAACAAGCGTCCCTTAAAGGACAAAATAACTTACCTCATCAGCTGGACGCTCCAAGCTGAATCCGCGATCTTCAGTAGCGGATGCGGGAGCCTCGGCGCCTTTGAACAACACCTTCCAGACCTCTTCGTACATAGTGTCGAAGAGCCCATTCAAAGTTTGGTGCTGCGCCGGATCGAACTCCCACATGTTGAAGCCCCGTCGTTGGCACGGGAGAATTTGGCGGATGAGCATGACCTGGACTACGTTGACAAGCTTGAGCTTCTTGGCCACCAGCTTTTGGACGCAGGCTTGGAGTCCGGTCAGCTCCTCCGAATCACCCCAAATCCGGCCGCTCTCTTTCCAGGAGGTGAGCCGTGTGGGGATGCCAGATCTGAATTCGGGGGCCGCTGCCCATTTGGGGTCACGCGGCTCGGTGATGTAGAACCACCCCGATTGCCACCCCTTGATGGTTTCCACCAAAGTGCCCTCCAGCCACGTAACATGGGACATCCTGCCCACCATGGCGCCTCCGCACTCCGCTTGGCTGCCCTTCACAACCTTCGGCTTGACACTGAAGGTCTTGAGCCACAAGCCGAAGTGGGGCTGGATGCAGAGGAAGGCCTCACACATGACGATAAACGCCGAGATGTTGAGGATGAAATTCGGGGCCAGATCATGGAAATCCAGGCCATAGTAGAACATGAGCCCTCGGACGAAGGGATGGAGCGGGAAGCCCAGTCCGCGGAGGAAATGGGGAAGAAATACTACCCTCTCATGGGGCTTGGGGGTGGGGATGAGCTCTCCCTCGATGGGGAGCCGGTGTGCGATGTCGCTGGACAAGTATCCGGCGTTGCGCAGCTTTTGGATCTGCCCCTCCGTGATGGAGGAGGCCATCCACTTGCCTCCTGCTCCGGACATAGTTGGAGAAGGTTGAGGCGAGATGTGCGGGCTTGGGCGCTGGAGCTCGTGTTCGCAGAGATGGATAAGCCAAGGAGGAAGAAGGCGCAGGTAAAAGGGTTGGATCTTTATCCCCTTATATGGGTGGACGGAAACATGCGTCCCCACCGACCTGATAAAACTCGCTTATCCCCCAAGCGCCGCAATCAATGGCGCGGTTGGGTTACCCACGTCCGTATTGATGGGAATCCCGGAATAAGGGGAACACGATCTCTGCTTCGACAAGACGTGCTAAGGAAACCGCTTCGCTAAACGCGCTGAGGTGGTACAATAAAAACAATTTAACTAAAGGCTTGGTAGTGGTGTGACGTCATGCCATCAAATACGTCAGCAGATTGAACTTGTGTAAATATTATTCTCTCTATGGTGGTATGTGGAAATTATTTTGCAGAGCCGGACACTATCCTGGTGTTCATAATCTTCTATGAATTATTCGGAGGGAGAACCTGCCTTGCAATGCCGAAGACAACATGCGCGCCGGACTCATCGTCATTGAAGCCTGGTTCAGGGGCTACTGAGGGAGTTCCGGACTAGGGGTGTCCGGATAGCCGAACTATCATCATCGGCCGGACTCCAAGACTATGAAGATACAAGATTGAAGACTTCGTCCCATGTCCGGATGGGACTTTCCTTGGCGTGGAAGGCAAGCTTGGCAATACGGATATGTAGATCTCCTACCATTGTAACCGACTTTGTGTAACTCTAGCCCTCTCCGGTGTCCATATAAACCGGATGGCTTTAGTCCGTAGGACGAACAATAATCATACCATAGGCTAGCTTCTAGGGTTTAGCCTCCTTGATCTCGTGGTAGATCTACTCTTGTAACACACATCATCAATATTAATCAAGCAGGACGTAGGGTTTTACCTCCATCAAGAGGGCCCGAACCTGGGTAAAACATCGTGTCCCTCGTCTCCTGTTACCATCCGCCTAGACGCACAGTTCGGGACCCCCTACCCAAGATCCGCCGGTTTTGAGACCGACACTCATCATGTAAACTTGGGACTTCAACTTCATTAGCAGTAGTAGTGGCAAATCTAGAGAGTCTCTGTTTGCATCGGTGCGGAGGACCACCAACATCCCCTAACTTACTCTTTTCCTTCCTATTTTCTGATATTGCCTTATGAAGTCAAAACCACAAGAAGATGAATAAAATTAGCTCTGCTTAACTGGTTGATGCATGATACAGACGAACACTACTTTGATGTAAGGCAAGCGCAGGATAGGAGGATGGAATATATAAAAAAAGACAGCATTTCATATTCACACGTACGATAGGAGGATGGAATATGTATGAAAAAACAGTAAGCTGAAGGCATTTCAACAAAATTAGAAGAAATGAAAGCTAGGCACCATATGAACACGCAACCAATATCACTCTATAGGTAAAAAGTGTCTCGTCGTAAGTGCCATTTCAAGAAATTAGAAGCAGTACAAGCTAGAAGACAATGTAAGATGCAACCTACATCACGGTCCCAAGTTAAATGTGTCTTATAGGTAAGTGATCATTGCAGGTATAAGTTGTAAGCTACGTAGATGCAATTCAACATAATCAGAAGCAATACAAACTAGACATCATACGGAAAATGCAACCACATATAACAGTTCCAAGTAAGAGCAAGCACCTGTGATGGTGGAGTAGGGGAGATGTGCTCATCATGTACACGTATGTTCTAGAAACAGGAACACATGTCATATTCACATGCATTATGTGTAAAGTAAGCAGATGCAATTCAAGTTAGAAGCAATACAAGCTAGACATCATACGCAACATGCAACCACATATAATAGTGCCAAGTTAGAGCAAGCACCTGTGATGGTGGAGTAGGGGAGATGTGCTCATCATCTACACAGCTACGTTGACTGTCTAGCCTTGCGTTGTCTTGCGAATCTTGTTGGGAGGATGGCGGAGTAGAATCTATAGAGAACCTCCGTTCTAGTTGCTCGGAAGGACCACCATCATCCAATGCCTTGCCAATTTCCTTCGGCTTTATTCATTTTGCATTGTGAGGTCATACCGACAAGAAAAAGGAATATCATTCGCTCTTCAGAACTCATTCATGCATGATACTGACAAACACTACTCTGATGAAAGGCAAAGTCATGATACGAGGATGGAATATGTACGAAAAAATGGACGGCTTGACATATTCACACCTATGATGTGGTAACTAAGTAGAAGGCACTTCAACAAATTAGAAACACTACAAGACACCATATGGAAGGTGCAATCAATATCACTCTGCCAAGTTAAAACTGTCTCATCATAGGTGGCGTTCATCAAACTAGAAGCAATACATGCTAGAAATCATATTCAAGAGGCAAACCAATATCACACTGCCAACTTAAAGGTGTCCCATCATAAGTGACTGATGCAAGATACACAAGAAGAGTAGTTTCATGTAAGAACATGGTGTGATAGACAGCTATAGTATGTACCAAAAACAGGAAAGCTTGTCATATTCACATGTATCATGTGTAAGCTAAGCAGATGCAGTTTACACTAATTAGGAGCAATACGAGCTAGACACCATATGCAACATGCAACCAGATATCACACTGCCAAGTTAGAGCAAGCACCTTGGATGGTGGAGTAGGGGAGCGGAGACTTGGACCTTGTAATGCACTATCAGTACAAGGAGAATCGGTACAGATGCTCCATTTACGTTGCTGCAGAGGACCACCACCATCACCTTCCTTACTCTTTTCCTTCCTCTTTCTTGATTTTGCCTTGTCAAGTCAAACCCACAAGAAAAAGGAATAAAATTTGCTCTTCAGAACTCATTGATGCATGAAACTGACGAACACTACGTTCATGTAAGGCAGCCGCATGATAGGAGGATGGAATATGTCTGAAAAATAGGACGGCGTGACATATTGACATGTATGATGTATAAAGTGTAAACTAAGAACAAGGTGCTTGAACTTGTTAGAATCGATGCAAGCTAGAAACCATATGAAAGATGAAACCAATATCACTCTGCCAAATTAAAAGGGTGCCCTAACAAATGTATTTGACCAAATTAGAAGCAATACATGGCAACAGGCTAGAAATAATAGGCAATATGCAACGAATAAAGGTGACTCATCGTAAGTGATTGATGCAGGATACAGAAGAGAGGTAGTTTCATGTAAGAACAAGGTTAACACATAGATGCAGTGTGTACCAAAAATAGGAAGGCATGTCATATTCACAGGTATAGTGTGTAAACTAAGCAGATGCAATTTACCCTAATTAGAAGCATTACAAGCTAGACAACGTATGCACCATGCAACCACATATCACACTGCGAAGTTAGAGCAAGCACCTGTGATGGTGGTGTAGGGGAAGTGCGGTCTTCAGGTACAGAGCTACGTTCAATATCTTCATTTAGGCTTGCTGTTTCTTGAGAATCATGTGGAGAGGATGAAATTGCATTCTTTATAAGAGTATTGCGTCTCATATTAACCCACGCGTGTGACTGTCTCATCATAAGCGATAGATGCAGGATACACAAGAACAATAGTTTGATGTAAGAGCATGGTGTGATAGGCAGATGTAGTATGTACCAAAAACAGGAAGGCGTGTCATATTCACATGTATAGTGTGTAAGCTAAGGAGATGCAATTTAACAAATTAGGAGCATTGATGAGGGATACACAAGAAAAGTAGTTTGATGTAAGAACATGGTTAATAGAAAGACGTAGTATGTACCAAAAACAGGAAGGCATGTCATATTCACAGGTATAATGTGTTAACTAAGCAGATGCAATTTACCCTAATTACAAGCATTACAAGGTAGACACCATATGCAACATGCAACCACATATCACACTGCCAAGTAAGAGAAAGCACCTGCGATGGTGGTGTGGGGGAATTTCTATGATCAACTAGAGAGCTATGTTGACTATCTTCATTTAGCCTTGCTGTTTCTTGAGAATCATGCGGGGAGGATGACACTGCACTCTTTAAACGAGTAGGGCGTCTCACAGTAACCCACCCAGGTGACTGTCTCATCATAAGTGATTGATGAGCGATACAAAAGAGCATTAGTTTGATGTACGAACATGGTTAATGGACATATGTAGTATGTATCAAAAATAGGAAGGCATGTCATTATGAAAGGTATAATGTGTAAAGTAAGCAGATGCAATTTAACCAAATTGGAAGCAATACAAGCTAGACACCATATGCAACATGCAACCACATTTGACAGCGCGAAGTTAAAGCAAGCACCTGGGATGGTTGTGTCTGGCAATTGAGATCATCAACTGCAGAGCTACGTTTACTGTCTCCAACTGCTGACACTGCACCCATTAGAGCGCTCAAACGCTTAGTGCTTATCTTTGAATTACACTTGAGAGACTTCTATCTTTTCTTTTCTGCATTCATCAACACCGCGTCAGAGTCAGAAATACCCATGCATAAAAAACAATAGTGTGAGTATGGGTGAAGTGTGTGCACAATTAGTACAGTGTAAAGGTAGCAGATAGCAGGTCGGTGAGAAATAAATGACGGGAGACATATGATAGCTCTACAACATGCACGACACACTAAATTACTACATGATTCTATGAAAATAACAGTCGACTGAAAGCAAATAGGTCAGTCCATTTTTTATGCACCGTCCGATGTACAAAGAACGGGCAGATCGCCTTCATCTACCTCCAGCCAGTCAGTGTTGTCGATCTTCCTCGAAACGCCAGTGACAACCGGCCCATTATTCCTCTTCTGCCTGCACCCTCCCCTCGACCTCACCGCACCACCGTGCTTGGCACTGCCCCCCGACCATCCATTCAAGCCCCGCCGACCTCCAGATCGGGCGCAAGCATCTCCTGCGCCCCACACCCTATGATAGACACCGATGCGCCGCTTCCCCGGGGAACAAGCGGACTAGGTGCTCCGTGCGTCTAAGCAGGTGCTGCTTCTTTTAACTGCGGTTCGAATGACTCTGAATTGAAATCCAGGCGGGCTACTGACCTCTAGCAAAGGTGAAATAGTAAAAGGGAGGAAACCTTGTGCATTTAGTATCATGAAGAAGATGCAGTAAGAAGCGCTCAACTAGTTTCTTTCATGGGATGAATACGGTGTGGGCAGAGACGTAAGATTTGCACGAATAAGGGAAGAGGAGTACCCCTTTCTGCTGGCAGTGCTGTGTCCTCCTTCTGTTTTTCCGACGATCTTCTTGTTGTTCGCCAGAAACCAGAAGTTGTGGAGGATGTTGCAGCCTTGGATGAACCCATGGCCAAGTTGTTGAGTGTGGTGCGGTGGCCGTCTGTCAGTGGCGGGGAAGCAGATCCGAGGCGGTGAACGACGGCGTAGCGGGAACAACTCCCGTGCGGTGGATGGTTGCGACAGTGGAGCCGCAGCAGTGAGGCGCAGGACGGCGTGGTCGGAGTGGTTCTGGTACGGCGCACGTCGGCGTCGGCGTCGTGGAGGCAGCTCTGCCTCGGCTTCAGCTGCTAAGTCCTTGAGGGCATTGCGGTTGCGATTGCGTTGGACGACGATGTCGGGGTACCGGCTCCGGCATGGAGGAGGGCGGCGGTGGATTGGCCGCTATGGGGTGGAGTACAGAGAAGGCTGGGGTATGCGGCTAGTCGAGAGGGTGTTTTCACGCCCACGGAGTATGAATGGGGAAACGGAGGGAGGCGGGGAACTAAGGGGGAACAATGTTTCGGTTTGAGAGGTGCTTGTTTGAAATTTGGGGAAAGTTACAAACTTTCCCCCATCTAAAATTTCGGACATATTGCGGGTTGGGGGTAGGACAGTCATGTCAGGTGTCCCAAATGTGGGCGGGATAGATTTCGGCCGAGTGCATGGGTGTTTAGGCGCCCACGGCGTATGAATGCTTCTCGGAGGCGGCTGAAACTGGCGTCTTGGTGAAGTTACAAACCTACCCCAGTTTAGACCTTTGGACATCGGGCCGATAGGCTACACGGGCCAGAGTCAGGACAGTAATTTCCTACCACCAAACATTAGTCTCGCGCGGTTTCGGGTGACCAGAGGCCTATTTGGCGCTTCGTTCAATATTTGGGAGCAGAAGCATTAACATTTTCGGTTCTCTTGAATTGAACTTTCAGGATTTGTCAAACTTCACAAATCTTTACTCTTGAAAATCCTAAAGCTACGATTATTTTGGAATGGAGGGGGTACATTTGAATATACATTGTACACGAGTATATATTAAAAATTATGCAACTTACCTCAGTTCATGCATGGTTCCAGATATAATCTCCTTGGTTGCAAAAAATAAAAAGTTAGATATGCGTATGAATATATATAGCATGTTCAAACTCACAACAAAGATTGATGCCCCCTTTTACATCTGATTTACAAATGCCATTATCTCTGGTTCAAATAGATGAATGCACTTCCTATGAATTCGAATCTTCGAAACCCCCTTTATGTTGAATTTGACATGTATTCTGTTTCGTAGCTAGCAATTTGGAATGTATCCATGCAAGTGACAAATGTATAAAGTGCTTCACACTAACAACATGGAGTGCACTAATTAATGTTTATATATGAATTGCAAAAGCATCCATTGCCTGTATTTCAAACCACTCTCACTCTATGGATCGATAATATGAAATAAACACATGCACATGCTAGAATTCAATAGAGTATGGGTGTCTGATAGATCGATTTTCGTCCATACGCAATTTGCAAAATTCATGATCTCATCCAAAAATAATAATGCCATTTATATTTTAATTTAATGCGTAGAACCGCCTTTTACACGTAGATGCACTATGCCTCGCCCCGTTCTCACAAACGCATTATATATCTCTCTATCTAACGCATAAGTGCACACACTTTATATGCATCGGCATTTCTCTTTCACACATGCTCACAATCTCTCTCAGGGTGTCGAGGTGTCTCATGTACATGCTCTCTCTGTTCTCTCTCTCTCTTTCTGACTACTATGTACCACTCTTTTCACTAATCTCAGTTGGAAAACACTATTTCTCTCGCATGCATATATACACACGCATGGTCTCTACTAGCCCTCTATACGCACATATATGTGCCTACGTGTCTCCCGCATGCACATTATCTTTAGGCCTCTCTCGCACACATTGCCCGCCCGACACACCTCTCTCTTAGTAGTTGGCAGATATGATTTCATCATATCATTCGGAAGGATATCCCTGGCTGTTGGGCTGGATGGTAATACGATGCAAAGTTTTACCCTAGTTCGGATCGGACCCTTGCAGTTGAAGAAAGAGCCTACTCCTGTTACTATATATTAGTGATAGGGGTGTGTACAAAGTACACGTGAATACCAGGCATTGTGCGTGTGTGTATACTATCGACGAACTAGCCCCCAAGCTTGTATAACATACTAAGGGCCTATGGTTACAAATCATATATAGTCGGCTTATCACTAGTGGGGATAGAATCCTCCGCGACTCTGGTAGCTTCGTGTTGTACGCCGAGTCCTCCACATGGGTCTTCGTATAACACGTCTCGGTCCAACCTATATGTGGCGCAGGATGGAACCGACCCATGAGTCTTCATGTTGACCCACCACAACTAGAAATGATGTGCCCACCACACCACACACGCAATTAACCACTAAGAAAATAAGCATATACAATAGTACAACGGTATCTAGCTCATGATACGTCTCCATATTTTGTTGATGGCACTGACAGACTTTGCATTTGATGTGTGCTTCGTATTTTGTTGACGACACTTACGGTCATTGTATTTGAAGCGAAAGCACAATATGGTCACTGGACTTCAGAATAAGCTCATCACGGTCACCACATACATTTTGTCGTGCTAACCAACATGTGGTTGGATGGTTAGGAGGACAGTGGTTTCTCGAGCCCACCAAGGTTAAAGTCCCGGTGCTCGAATTTATCTTGTGTTAATTTCAGTATTTTCTGGCGATGCACGTTTAGTGGGAGGAGACGTTCCACTCGACTATGAGGCACCTATGGTGACTTCCTAAAATCTCAAGATCATATATGCTGGCCACTCTCTCGAAGGTGCTCACAGAGGTAGGGTTTGCGTGTGTGCGCTTATAGCGGTGAGTGCTTGCGCGTATATATGAGCCCTTGCGTCTGTACTTTGTTAAACAAATACATGTCATGATTATACGGTCACTGGCTCACCCATACAACTCCGTATTTTGTTGATGACACAATCAATTGACCAGTCAAACGTTCCACGCGGCGCAACTAGTGTGGCACCATCGGGGCGCGTAACCATGGGGCCCACCTATCAGCCCGTATATGAAAGAAAGAAATGGTAGTTTGAGTCTGTACTATGTTAATAAAATAGGAGTACATTTTAGGGTGATCATACGGTCACTGGCTCACCATACAACTCCGTAATTTGTTGATAACACGATCAATTGACCAGTCAAACGGTCCACATTCAGCAGCGCACATTACCATAGGGCCCACCCGTCAGCGCGTATATGAAGGACAAAAATGGTATTAAATTAGTGGTCGGTGGGTATTCAAAGTCATGAGACCTCTGTTTGGCAGTCATCGGCGGTTGGGGGGGCGTTCATTGGGCAGTGGGGTGGGGATTGCCGGAGAAAAAGCTCAGCGCGGGGGGGGGGGCTGCTAGAGGGATGGACGGTGTGGCGGCGGACCAGTAGTGGGGAGTGGTTTCGGGGAGGGCGGGCCGGCCGCGGGTGGCGGGGGCTGGCGGCTTATGGGGGGGTGGAGTTTGATGATAAACTGGAGGCCCTTGATTTCGTATCCAACGGCTGGAAAATCTAATGACCAGAGATGAAAAAGTCAGTCGACTGACGTGTAGCCTCACCCCGCATGTACACATGCATGCATGGAAGACACGCACACATGCAGGCGTGCAACACTGACACGTACACATAACGTACACATGCACGCACGCAAGACACACACGCATGCAGGCATGCAACACTGACACGTACACACGCACGCATGCTGGCGTGCAACACTGACACGTACACATGCACTCACGAACACACACACGTACGCACCCATGCATGTAACACTAAAACGTACCCATGCACGCACGCAACACTCGCACGCCAGCATGCACATAGAACACGACGCAAGACACACGCTCAACCTATACGTGCATGCACCCTTTGTTAAGGACATGTATTGTTACGGGTATTAATCAATATTATCTGTGATAAGCAGAACATTGATGTTTGCAGCGGTCTTTATGAATCACAACGTATCGAATGGGCTATCTACATAGTAGGCTTATCTACATGAAAAAGATGACGTCACACTCAATGAACAATCATCGGTTTATGAAATGCCCGCTTCTAACCGCCTTGGCCCACCAAAGGTTCCTCTGCTGTGCGCTGCCTGCGTTGGGTCACTGACATGCAGGCCATGCACCCAAAGAGCCCGCACGCCAGTGGAAGAACGGCGCGGTTTCCTAGGTAAGAGTCGAGGGTGCCACTCGTTGCACGCCCGGCTGAACACGCCTTCGTGCCGCATTCAAACGCCTCCATGAACCCGCCCGTGTGGAAGCCGAGAAACCCACTCTGGACACACGTCCGTTCATGACCGGGCCGGCATTAAACGCAACGCCGGCCGAGCTCCTCCCGTCCGCCGTCTATTTAATCTCCTATTTAAACGAGGCCAAACGCCGACCAAGAATCGCACACCTCGCTGCTCCCCTATCTCCTCCACCATTTTTTCCACTCTTACAATGGCTTACAAAGAGTAGTTATTCCGCATCCAAGCCGGCTGGGTAGCCCGCCGGATACGAGCTAGGCAGCTTGCTGATCCACCTCCCTCCCCTCGCCCGACGGAGCTAGTGGCCGCCCCAACCCGCCGCACGCTTCAGCAACTCGCTGCTCCATGCCAGCTCGACGAGGAGCGGCGCAAGGGCGTCGTTGCTGTCGTCCACGCCGCCTACTCATACCACGTCTCCCATTTCTGTGGCCGAGACTCCCATGCCGGCGGCCGCGCCTGTTGGGGATCGTTGCAGAAAATAAAATTTTTCTACGCATCACCTAGATCAATCTATGGAGTCATCTAGCATCTACATACCCTTGTAGATCGCGAGCGGAATTGTAACATCCCAAATTTATATTTGGAATGTTATACATTAGATCATCATGCATATCATATTTTCTTGCATTTTGTTGATCCTAGAAATTTCACGCAACTCAAGGACCCTCGGAGAGAGTTGGAGATTTCGAAATTTTCGTATTTGAGTTCTCTCAAAATTATGAAAAGAGGATCATTTGAATTTATTTATTTAATCTTCAAATAATTTTCCAATATCAAAAATAAGAGAGGGAATAATATGACTTTCCCAAAAATTTAGGAAAATGAAGATTTAATAAATAAATCCAATTTTGGATTTTTTCTCGGAGTTTATTTGCCTTAGGGAAAATGCGTGTTTTCAAAAATTGCATTTTAGGCCCCTAGTAAAAGTTCATTTTGTTCGACTCATTTTCAGGAGTCGGGGAAAATTTACTTTATTAATTTTGGAGTTCGTTTAGATTTTCTTTTCTGTATTTTTTTCTGCGCGCGAAACCGATTTTTTTTTAAAAAAAAAATCGCTGCGCCCCGCCGGACCAAGGGCCACGGCCCAAGGCCATAGCCAGTGGCCGGCCGGCCAGGCCATCGCCCGCGCGCGCTAGGCGCCAGGAGGCCAACGCCGCCGTCCCTTTTGGAGTCCTAGTAGGACTTTTGTCCTACTTCCGTTTATTCCGTATTTGTTTCTAGATCTTTCCTAATCCTAGTCTATTTCTTGCCCCCTACCCCAAGCAAAACCCTCCCCCTCCCCAATATAAATACCCAAGCACCCCCCTCCAACACATCAAACCAACACCTCTCCTCTCCTCTCCTCCGCCACAACAGCAGCGCAGCACCACCACCGCCGCCGCCGCCACCCACCCGCGCCGCCGCCGCCGCTTGCCACCGCCGCCGCCAAGTGCCGCCGCCGCCACCCAACGCCGCCGCCGCCGGAGCCCCTCGCCTCTTCGAGGTACTAGCCCCGCGCCGTGTCACCTTTTCTTTTCCTCGGTTCGGTTTTTTGTAAATCGTTCCGGTTTCCATTTCGGTTTTCTAGATTGGTTTTTCGTTTCGGTTTTCTTTCCGAAACCCTAGATCGATTTTTCTCGCCGGTTTTTCTTTCCGGATTGTTTAGCGAGCGTTCGCTAGACCGTTCGTCTTAACGAGCGTGATCACCGGTTTGCCTCAGTTAACGAACGTCCGTTCGTTTAACCGTTCATCGTTTTTCTTTCTCATTGGATTTATTCCGCTATTTTTCTGATAGCGATTTCATATCCGATCTTCTTTCTAGTTTATCTTCTCGCTCGTTTATCGGAATCAGGTGATTCAAACGCCTGGAGTTTCATCTCGAAACCGCCGTTCCGACTAATCAACTTAAACAAAGTTTTGCTACTGTAAAATTTGACTTAGTTTCAACTTGCTAGAACCGAGTTGTTTTCTTTCGTTGTTTGACTTTCGTTGCTTTATTTGATTCGATTCTTTTTGCAACCAGGGTTCATAAGTTGAACTTTCTGGTTAGATCTTTTATTCGAGATTTACCTGTGCATTAGATGAGTACTTATTGTATGCTTCTGGTTTGTCTGTGATAGATCACCCGGAGTGCGCCGCTTGTTACTTCGAGTCTCTAGGTTTCGCGGATCATCAGCAAGGCAAGTAACACTTGATCATATCTTTTCTACTACCCAGTTTTTATGCATTAGATCAATCCTCAAACATTGCATGATTAGGATCTAATTAAATTGTGGGATGGGAAGTAGATGAGGTAGTACCTATCACCTGTATTACTTATGAAACCTCTGGGAGTTACTTCTACGTTTGCTTAATATGCCATGCTATGCTAGTAGACGTGGATTGGGTGAGTGATATCCATGACAGATGTGAGTTTGTTAATTAAAGGTTTATCTAAGGTGGCAACTTAAATACACATCTGGGTGGATTGAGGCACCTGGGGTTACCATGACTTGCCTGTTTTTTTGGAAATCCCGGAGGTACCGTGTGATTTTCCTATGGACCACCACCCAGGCTCAAAGGGATCATAAGATAATTCATACTAGTAACTTACGTGTGCAGCCACAAGCCATTATGGGCTCTGGCATAGTTGACTAAGTCGTGCGAACTCTTATAGTGGTGGACTAGCAGATGTAGGGGATGTAGGTGTACCGGTCCACCCATCGTAAGGTGCTAGCGCTTCTGAAAGACTATGTCTCGGTCATCCGTTTCTTAAACACCATGTAGTGCGAGAAACCAAGCGGAGGCGATCGAGTCTTGTGGGGAAAAGTGCGCAAACCTCTGCAGAGTGTACAAACTAATCATGATTAGCTGTGTCCCCGGTTATGGACGTCTTGAGTATCTAGTACTTGGATTATCGTGTTGTATCTCAACATGTTACTTCTAATTAATATTGTTGGGTTTTAAATGAGTACTTTTAATTGTGATTGAGAATGCTGTCAACCATTCTCAATGTTTAACAACTACCATGATAGTTAAATAAATTTATTCCTTTGAAGTAGGGAAAAACTGGCTTTATGCAAAAACTGTAACCATAGAGCTTTTCCACCAGCCAAATATGCATGTAGTATAGCCAATACTCATTATTTCTCTCTATGTGTTACATTGCCAGCATATTCCATCTGCTGACCCGTTTTCGGGCTGCAACGTTTTCTGTTGCAGACTTTTCAGACGACGAGTAAGGTGCTTTTAGGTCGTGGTTCTATACTCAGTGATGCCGTTGGAGTTGATGGACTCACTTATCTTCCAAGTCTTCCGCTGTTATCGTTATTAGATGGCCATAAGCCATGATTACTGTAATAAGTCCTCTTCTGGACAAACGATGTAATAAGTGTGTGATTGCTATTCTGTTATAAATCCTTCAAAGTACTGTGTGGTGTCAGCATTACTGATCCAGGGATGACACCGGAGCACAGAGACTTGATCCATTTGGGTCGGGTTGCTACAGGAAGCGTTCAAGAGAACGGAGTTGATGGAGTCGTACTCGTCGTGATCCAAATCACCGAAGATCCTAGTGCTAAACGGACGGCACCTCCGCGTTCAACACAAGTACGGAGCGGAGACGTCTCCCGCGCCTTGATCCATCAAGGAGGAGGGAGAGGTTGAGGAAGAGAGCTCCAGCACCAGCACGACGGCGTGGTGGTGATGGAGAGGCAGTACTCCGGCAGGGCTTCACCAAGCTTCTGCGGAGGAGAAGAGGTGTTGGGGAGGGGAGGTGCTGCGCCTTTGATGTGGTGTGCAGCCCTCCCCTCGCCCCTCTATTTATAGGGCAAGGGGGAAGGGGGTCGGCCCCCTCTAGATGAGATCTAGAGGGGGGCAGCGGCCAAGGGGAGGGGGCTTGCCCCCAAGCAAGGGGGCGCCCCCTCTAGGGTCCCTCCCAACCCTAGGCGCATGGGCCCAAGGGGGGATACGCCCAGCCCTCCAGGGGCTGGTTCCCTGCCCACTACGGCCCATGAGGCCCTCCGAGAGAGGTGGCCCCTCCCGGTGGACCCCCGGAACCCCTCCGATGGCCCCGGTAGAATACTGATAAGCCCCCGAACTTTTCCGGTGACCGTTTGTAAACTTCCCATATATAAATCTTCACCTCCAGACCATTCCGGAACTCCTCGTGACGTTCGGGATGTCATCCGGGACTCCGAACAGCATTCGGTAATCACTTACAAGTCTTCCTAATAACCCTAGCGTCACCGAACCTTAAGTGTGTAGACCCTACGGGTTCGGGAATCATGCAGACATGACCGAGACAGCTCTCCGGCCAATAATCTACAGCGGGATCTGGATACCCATGTTGGCTCCCACATGTTCCATGATGATCTCATCGGATGAACCACGATGTCAAGGATTCAAGCAATCCCGTATACAATTCCCTTTGTCAATCGGTACATTACTTGCCCGAGATTCGACCGTCGGTATCCCAATACCTCATTCAATCTCAGTACCGGCAAGTCACTTTACTCGTACCATAATGCATGATGTCGTGACCAACCACTTGGTCACCTTGAGCTCATTATGATGATGCATTACCGAGTGGGCCCCGAGATACCTCTCCATCATACGCAGTGACAAATCCCACTCTCGATCCGTGTCAACCCAACAGACACTTTCGGAGATACCTGTAGTATACCTTTATAGTCACCCAGTTATGTTGTGACATTTGGTACACCCAAAGCACTCCTACGGTATCCAGGAGTTACATGATCTCATGGTCTAAGGAAATGATACTTGACATTAGAAAAGCTCTAGCAAATGAACTACATGATCTTGTGCTATGCTTAGGATTGGGTCTTGTCCATCACATCATTCTCCCAATGATGTGATCCCGTTATCAATGACATCCAGTGTCCATAGTCAGGAAACCATGACTATCTGTTGATCAACGAGCTAGTCAACTAGAGGCTCACTAGGGACATGTTGTGGTCTATGTATTCACACATGTATTACAATTTCCGGATAACACAATTATAGCATGAACAATAGACAATCATCATGAACAAGGAAATATAATAATAACCATTTTATTATTACCTCAAGGGCATACTTCCAACAGTCTCACACTTGCACTAGAGTCAATAATCTAGTTACATTGTGATGAATCGAACACCCATAGAGTTCTGGTGTTGATCATGTTTTGCTCGTGGAAGAGGTTTAGTCAGCGGATCTGCGACATTCAGATCCGTATGCACGTTGCAAATATCTATGTATCCATCGTGAACATTTTCATGAATGGAATTGAAGCGACACATGATGTGCCTGGTCTTCTTGTGAAACCTGGGCTCCTTGGCAAGGGAAATGGCTCCAGTGTTGTCACAGAATAGAGTCATCGGCCCCGATGCATTGGGAATAAGTCCTAGGTCGGTAATGAACTCCTTCATCCAGATTGCTTCATGTGCTGCCTCCGAGGCTGCCATGTACTCCGCTTCACATGTAGATCCCACCATGACGCTTTGCTTGCAACTGCACCAGCTTACTGCCCCACCATTCAAATTATACACGTATCCGGTTTGTGACTTAGAGTCATCCATATCTGTGTTGAAGCTAGCGTCGACGTAACCCTTTACGACGAGCTCTTCGTCACCTCCATAAACGAGAAACATATCCTTAGTCCTTTTCAGGTACTTTAGGATATTCTTGACCGCTGTCCAGTGTTCCATGCCGGGATTACTTTGGTACCTTCCTACCAAACTTACGGCAAGGTTTACATCAGGTCTAGTACACATCATGGCATACATAATAGACCCTATAGCCGAGGCATAGGGGATGACACTCATCTTTTCTCTATCTTCTGCCGTGGTCGGGCATTGAGCCGAGCTCAATTTCACACCTTGCAACACAGGCAAGAACCCCTTCTTGGACTGATCCATATTGAAGTTCTTTAATATCTTATCAAGGTATGTGCTTTGTGAAAGACCTATGAGGCATCTCGATCTATCTCTATAGATCTTGATGCCTAATATGTAAGAAGGTTCTCCAAGGTCCTTCATTGAAAAACACTTATTCAAGTAGGCCTTAATGCTGTCCAAAAGTTCTATATCATTTCCCATCAAAAGTATGTCATCTACATATAATATGAGAAATGCTACAGAGCTCCCACTCACTTTCTTGTAAACTCAGGCTTCTCCATAAGTCTGCATAAACCCAAACGCTTTGATCATTTCATCAAAGCGAATGTTCCAACTCCGAGATGCTTGCACCAGCCCATAGATGGAGCGCTGGAGGTTGCATACCTTGTTAGCCTTATTAGGATCAACAAAACCTTCCGGCTGCATCATATACAATTCTTCCTTAAGATAGCCGTTAAGGAATGCCGTTTTGACATCCATTTTCCATATCTCAGAATCATAGTATGCGGCAATTGCTAACATGATTCGGACAGACTTCAGCTTCGCCACGGGAGAGAAAGTCTCATCATAGTCAACCCCTTGAACTTGTCGATAACCCTTAGCGACAAGTCGAGCCTTATAGATGGTAACGTTACCATCCGCATACGTCTTCTTCTTAAAGATCCATTTGTTTTCTATCGCTCGCCGATCATCGGGCAAGTCTGTCAAAGTCCATACTTTGTTTTCATACATGGATCCTATCTCGGATTGCATGGCTTCAAGCCATTTGTTGGAATCTGGGCCCGCCATCGCTTCTTCATAGTTTGAAGGTTCACCATTGTCTAACAACATGATTTCCAGGACAGGGTTGCCATATCATTCTGGTGTGGAACGTGTCCTTGTGGACCTACGAAGTTCAGTAGCAACTTGATCCGAAGTACCTTGATCATCATCATTAACCTCCTCTCTAGTCGGTGCAGGAACCACAGGAACATCTTCCTGAGCTGCGCTACTTTCTGGTTCAAGAGGCATTACTTCATCGAGTTCTACTTTCCTCCCACTTATTTCTTTCGAGAGAAAACTCTTTCTCTAGAACGGATCCGTTCTTGGCAACAAAGATCTTGCCTTCAGATCTAAGGTATAAGGTATACCCAATGGTTTCCTTAGGGTATCCTATGAAGATGCATTTTTCCGACTTGGGTTCGAGCTTTTCAGGTTGAAGTTTCTTAACATAAGCATCGCATCCCCAAACTTTTAGAAACGACAACTTAGGTTTCTTCCCAAACCATAATTCATACGGTGTCGTCTCAACGGATTTAGAAGTTGCCCTATTTAAAGTGAATGTAGCTGTCTCTAAAGCGTATCCTCAAAATGATAGCGGTAAATCGGTAAGAGACATCATAGACCACACCATATCCAATAGAGTGTGATTACGACATTCGGACACACCGTTTCGCTGAGGTGTTCCAGGCGGCGTGAGTTGTGAAACAATTCCACATTTCCTTAAGTGCGTACCAAACTCATGACTTAAATATTCTCCCCCACGATCTGATCGTAAGAACTTTATTTTTCTATCATGTTGATTCTCTACCTCATTCTGAAATTCCTTGAACTTTTCAAAGTTCTCAGACTTGTGTTTCATCAAGTAAACATACCCATATCTACTTAAGTCATAAGTGAGGGTGAGAACATAATGATAGCCTCCGCGAGCCTCAACGCTCATTGGACCGCACACATCAGTATGTATGATTTCCAATAAGTTGGTTTCTCGCTCCATTGTTCCGGAGAACGGAGTCTTGGTCATTTTGCCCATGAGGCATGGTTCGCATGTGTCAAATGATTCGTAATGAAGAGACTCCAAAAGTCCATCAGCATGGAGCTTCTTCATGCGTTTGACACCAATGTAACCAAGGCGGCAGTGCCACAAGTATGTGGGACTATCGTTATCAACCTTACATCTTTTGGTATTTACACTATGAATGTGTGTAACATCATGTTCGAGATTCATTAAGAATAAACCATTGACCAGCGGGGCATGACCATAAAACATATCTCTCATATAAATAGAACAACCATTATTCTCGGATTTAAATGAGTAGCCATCTCGTATTAAACGAGATCCAGATACAATGTTCATGCTCAAAGCTGGCACTAAATAACAATTATTGAGGTTTAAAACTAATCCCGTAGGTAAATGTAGAGGTAGCGTGCCGACGGCGATCACATCGACCTTGGAACCATTCCCGACGCGCATAGTCACCTCGTCCTTCGCTAGTCTCCGTTTATTCCGCACCTCTTGTTTTGAGTTGCAAATATGAGCAACTGCACCGGTATCAAATACCCGGGAGCTACTACGAGTACTGGTAAGGTACACATCAATAACATGTATATCACATATACCTTTGGTGTTGCCGGCCTTCTTGTCCGCTAAGTACTTGAGGCAGTTCCGCTTCCAGTGTCCGCTTCCCTTTCAATAAAAGCAGTCAGTCTCAGGTTTGGGTCCATGCTTAGGCTTCTTCCCAGCAACTGGCTTACCGGGCGCGGCAACTCCCTTGCCGTCCTTCTTGAAGTTCTTCTTACCCTTGCCTTTCTTGAAACTAGTGGTTTTATTGACCATTAACACTTGATGTTCCTTTTTGATTTCTACCTTCGCTGATTTCAGCATTGAAAATACCTCAGGAATAGTTTTCACCATCCCCTACATATTGTAGTTCATCACAAAGCTCTTGTAGCTTGGTGGGAGCGACTGAAGGATTCTGTCAATGACCGCGTCATCCGGGAGGTTAACTCCCAGCTGAGACAAGCGGTTGTGCAACCCAGACATTTTGAGTATGTGCTTGCTGATAGAACTATTCTCCTCCATCTTACAACTGTAGAACTTGTCAGAGACTTCATATCTCTCGACCCGGGCATGAGCTTGGAAAACCATTTTCAGCTCTTGGAACATCTCATATGCTCCGTGTTGCTCAAAATGCTTTTGGAGCCCCGGTTCTAAGCTATAAAGCATGCCGCACTGAACCAGGGAGTAATCATCACTACGCAACTACCAGGCGTTCAGAACGTCTTGAGTTGCTGGCAAAATGGGTGCTTCACCTAGCGGTGCATCTAGGACATATGCTCTTCTGGCAGCTATGAGGATGATCCTCAAGTTCCGGACCCAGTCCGTATAGTTGCTGCCATCGTCTTTCAGCTTGGTTTTCTCTAGGAACGCGTTGGAGTTGAGGGCAACATTAGCGTGGGCCATTTGATCTACAAGACATATTGCAAAAGTTTTAGACTAAGTTCATGATAATTAAGTTCATCTAATCAAATTATTTAATGAACTCCCACTCAAATAGACATCCCTCTAGTCATCTAAGTGATCCATGATCCGAGTCAACTAGGCCATGTCCGATCATCATGTGAGACGAACTAGTCATCATCGGTGAACATCTTCATGTTGATCATATCTTCTATTAGACTCATGTTCGACCTTTCAGTCTCTTGTGTTCCGAGGCCATGTCTGTACATGCTAGGCTCGTCAAGTCAACCTAAGTGTTTTAACATGTGTAAATCTGTCTTACACCCGTTGTATGTGAATGTTAGAATCTATCACACCCGATCATCACGTGGTGCTTCAAAACAATGAACTTTCGCAACGGCGCATAGTTAGGGGGAACACTTTCTTGAAATTATTAAAAGGGATCATCTTATTTACTACTGTCATTCTAAGCAAATAAGATGCAAAAACATGATAAACATCACATGCAATCAAATAGTGACATGATATGGCCAATATCATTTTGCTCCTTTTGATCTCCATCTTTGGGGCGCCATGATCATCATCGTCACCGGCATGACACCATGATCTCCATCATCATGATCTCCATCATCGTCTATTCATGAAGTTGTCATGCCAACGATTACTTCTACTACTATGGCTAACGGTTTAGCAATAAAGTAAAGTAATTACATGGTGTTATTCAATGACACGCGGGTCATACAATAATTAAGACAACTCCTATGGCTCCTGCCAGTTGTCATGCTCATCGACATGCAAGTCGTGATTCCTATTACAAGAACATGATCAATCTCATACATCACATATATATCATTCATCATATCCTTTTGGCCATATCACATCACAAGGCATATGCTACAAAAACAAGTTAGACGTCCTCTAATTGTTGTTGCATGTTTTTACGTGGCTGCAATAGGGTTCTAGCAAGAACGTTTCTTACCTACATCAAAACCACAACATGATATGCCAATATTTATTTACCCTTCATAAGGATCCTTTTCATCGAATCCGATCCGACTAAAGTGGGAGAGACAGACACCCACTAGCCACCTTATGCAACTAGTGCATGTCAGTCGGTGGAACCTGTCTCACATAAGCGCACGTGTAAGGTCGGTCCGGGCCGCTTCATCCCACGATGCCGCCGAAACAAGATAAGACTAGTAGTGGCAAGTAAATTGACAATATCTACGCCCACAACAAAATTGTGTTCTACTCGTGCATAGAAACTACGCATAGACCTAGCTCTGATGCCACTGTTGGGGATCGTTGCTGAAAATAAAAAATTTCTATGCATCACCAAGATCAATCTATGGAGTCATCTAGCAACAAGAGAGATAGGAGTGCATCTACATACCCTTGTAGATTGCGAGCGGAAGCGTTCAAGAGAACGGGGTTGATGGAGTCGTACTCGTTGTGATCCAAATCACCGAAGATCCTAGTGCCGAACGGACGGCACCTCCGCGTTCAACACATGTACGGAGCGGAGACGTCTCCTGCGCTTTGATCCAGCAAGGAGGGGGAGAGGTTGAGGAAGAGAGCTCCAGCAGCAGCACGACGACGTGGTGGTGGTGGAGAGGTAGTACTCCGGCAGGGCTTCGCCAAGCTTCCGCGGAGGAGGAGAGGTGTTGGGGAGGGGAGGGGCTGCGCCTTTGATGTGGTGTGCAGCCCTCCCCTCGCCCCTCTATTTATAGGGGAAGGGGGAAGGGGCCCGACCCCCTCTAGATGAGATCTAGAGGGGGGGGGCGACCAAGGGGAGGGGGCTTGCCCCCCAAGCAAGGGGGGCGCCCCCTCTAGGGTTCCCCCCCAACCCTAGGCACATGGGCACAAGGGGGGATGCGGCCAGCCCTCCAGGGGCTGGTTACCTGCCCACTTCGGCCCATGAGGCCCTCCGAGAGAGGTGGCCCCTCCCGGTGGACCCCCGGAACCCCTCCGGTGGCCCCGGTACAATACCGATAAGCCCCCGAACTTTTCCGGTGACTGTATGACAACTTCCCATATATAAATCTTCACCTCCGGACCATTCCAGAATTCCTCGTGACATCCGGGATCTCATTCGGGACTCCGAACAACATTCGGTAATCACTTACAAGTCTTCCTAATAAGCCTAGCGTCACTGAACCTTAAGTGTGTAGACCCTACGGGTTCGAGAATCATGCAGACATGACCGAGACAGCTCTCCGGCCAATAACCAACAGCGGGATCTGGATACCCATGTTGGCTCCCACATGTTCCACGATGATCTCATTGGATGAACCACGGTGTCAAGGATTCAAGCAATCCCATATACAATTCCCTTTGTCAATCGGTATGTTACTTGCCCGAGATTCGACGGTCGGCATCCCAATACCTCGTTCAATCTCGTTACCGGCAAGTCACTTTACTCATACCATAATGCATGATCCCATGACCAACCACTTGGTCACATTGAGCTCATTATGATGATGCATTACCGAGTGGGCCAAGAGATACCTCTCCGTCATACGGAGTGACAAATCCCAGTCTCCATCCGTGTCAACCCAACAGACACTTTCGGAGATACCTGTAGTAAACCTTTATAGTCACCCAGTTACGTTGTGACGTTTGGTACGGCCAAAGCACTCCTACGGTATCCAGGAGTTACACGATCTCATGGTCTAAGGAAATGATACTTGACATTAGAAAAGCTCTAGCAAATGAACTACATGATCTTGTGCTATGCTTAGGATTGAGTCTTGTTCATCACATCATTCTCCCAATGATGTGATCCCGTTATCAATGACATCCAATGTCCATAGTCAGGAAACCATGACTATCTGTTGATCAACGAGCTAGTCAACTAGAGGCTCACTAGGGACATATTGTGGTCTATGTATTCACACATGTATTACGATTTCCGGATAACACAATTATAGCATGAACAATAGACAATTATCATGAACAAGGAAATATAATAATAACCATTTTATTATTGCCTCTAGGGCATATTTCCAATAGCGCCATGCAAGCAGCGATAGAAGCCGGGTGCGCGAAGAGCGACGAGTCGGTGGCCAGCGCCCCCGCGTCCGCCGCCATCATCAGGGAGAAGTAGAACATGGGAGGCCGCCGCCGCTTGGGTCCCATGAAGGCCACCGTGGAGGCGACGCCGGCGTACACAGCAGATGTCTTGCCGGATCCTTTTGTTGCGAGGAACTTCGTCGACCCCGCATGGGATCCACGGAAGAGGGGAATGTTAGGATGAACTCGAGCCGGTGCCGGCCATGGCGAAGTACTGGCCGGTGATGAACTCGAACCGGTGCCGGCCACCATCATCTTCGGCACCAGCCAATGATATCAGTTGGGCAGTGGGAAAGCGAGCCATCCTTTGCGCTGAAGCATATACCTCCGGGGCTCCCGGTAGTCTGGTGATCATGCTGCCGGACATGAGGAACACAAATCGACCGGCGGGCGACCATTTAGGCCAGGTATTATATACCTGTACTGTCCAGAACTAGCACCACGTAGTTCATTTGAATGTAATGAAATCTGTCATGTTTGTATGAAAATCCGGTATTTTATATGATTTCCGTCGTTTTTTATATGAAATATCAGTTTGTCTACGTGTTTGCGTGAATTTCGTCCGGTTGGATGTCGCGATTTGCGGGTCACCGGTCGGTCTGCGGGCGGCTCGGGCGGCGTTGTGGGACAAAAAAACACAGCTCGTGCGAGCTCGTCTCCAACGTGCGTGCTGGAGGATGCATGACAACATGAGCACCCGAGCCATTCCTCATTCATCGGTGGAAAAGGCACCGGTGGACAAAAGGGTCGCTGATATTTTGGCTACCCCGGGCAAGATCCAAACAGCCCCTCCCAACAGATTCAAATCCCTCGTTCACCATGGAATTTTGCCATGTGTTGTTTTCATGGACTAGCAAGATGCCCGTGCATTGCACGAAACATCAAGATGCATTTTTTTACAAACTCCCGCATGCATGCAAGGGATAATTAATGTCCTCCTTTGCTAGTACCACGAGGCAAACACCATTAATATTGCATCGATTAGTGTTAGTGGCCTTGTATCTCTGCAAATTGTAATTTTGATAGTGGCCCCTTGTATATAAAAATGGAGGGAGAAAGATGAGAGATAAGGTGAGGAGGAGTGGGGCGTGGTGGTGACTGGTGGTCGGACTGGGCGGAGGCATGGGGATGGACGGCACATTATGTCTAGGTTTGTATCTCTCTCACACACACTACGTAGGTGGGGGACGTGCTCGAAGAGAAGAGGTGCACACACGACGCACGTACTCCCGTCTCTTTCCCAACCACACCCGCGCGGGTACACGGTGGAGCTCATTTCTGTATGAAAAAGGCAGCCCACATGGTAATTTGGCACGTGTACTGGTTGTCCACTTGGTGGAGGGAGGATCGTCTACCACAGGTGAACAAACAAATTGCGACTTGACATGTTATGTTAAAAAAAGAGACAAACCATGTGGGGCCTACCTTAGAAGCAAGGCTATATACACTGGAGTACTTTTGATGTGTCCCATCAACTCGCAGAACAAGGAGAAGCTTGCTTAGTACACCGTCTCCCCCGCCCACGGGCGCGGTGGCTCGCAGGATGAGGCGAAGCTTGCTTATGAGTAGTAGTAGTAGTACTCCTACTGCTGTACGCCTTATGCCCGCTCCCTCGCCCACGCGCACAGTGGCTCGCAGCATGGGGAGAAAATTTTACTCCCTCCGTCTAGGTGAGTAAGTCATCTTAGGTTGTGCACCGTGACCAAGGAGGAGGAGAAAACGAGAGAACTTAATGTTCATTTGCTAATTAATAGCATTGCATGCAATGAACTAACCACTGCATGTCGTGTTTGGTAGTCTCAAGTCATTAAAAGCATGCACACCCCACATCTCTTATTGGTTGATATGTCAAGAAGCAAGAACGAGGTAGAATTTCATGCATCGTGCCTAAGTGTTTTTGGATATTTGGTTCTCGTAAGACGACCACACACCTAGACGGAGGGAGTACTACTCCCTCCGTTTACTCCTCGTCCCTACTATGTACCTTGGTTAGTACTCCCTCCACTTATACAAGGCCACTATAAAAAATACATTTTGCATCTATACAAGGCCACAAATAGTAATCGAGACAAAAGTTACTACTCCCTACTTTCCAGTTTATGGCTCAATTTCAAAATCTCTCCAACCAAGGTAGATGGTGAGTGGTCGAATTAATTTCGCAGTTTGCACAAGTAATTAGTACGCTCGTTTTTCTCAAGAAGTTATGTTTATCGAGGCATTAATTAGAACGAATGCATGAATGACCACTAAATTTCCATGAACTTGTACATGCATTGGTTAGTTTCCTCTTGACACTGCTTGCTTCGGGTGATCTAATGCACCTCGAAATCCAACACGTAATGGTACTACTACTAGTATAGTAGAATTGAGACTTATCAAACGGAAAAACGAATGTTTTTTAGATGAGCCCTATAAACCCTAGTGGGTACGTACTCCGTAAAAACAGATTTTTCCAAAACTAAGTCGCTCCCTCTCATGAATTCTGTAGTATCACTACTAGGGAAAAGCCTAGCAGCAGCGCGGGTTTTAGGCCTATCAGTAGCGCGGGAAGGAGCGCTACTGATAAGGCGCTACAGCTAAACCTTAACAATAGCGCGCCTAGATGCACGCTACTGCTAAATTGACTTAGTAGTAGCGGTTCTTCGGAACCGCGCTACTGGTAATTAATAGTAACGCTTCACCTTTCCCCCGCTACTACTATTATTTAGTATTTTATTTCTTTTTTATTTCATGTTGTATTCATACACCTTTACACAAGTTTTCATACAACAGGAATTTAGAGATTGTTTTTACATCATAATGAGTTATTACATCACGAGGTGAAAGAACCGTGGACTAGTTTCAAGTGGATGTCCATCCACTTGAAACTAATCCGCGGTTCTTTCACCCAATGATATAATAATATCATCATCATCATCATATCATTAACAACGTATCATCATAATACATCATTGTCATATAACACCTCCTCAAGATCATCATTTTCATCAATGACATCACATAGCAAATTGGTCACTAGTCGTAATCACAAGTACTCCTCATTATCAACTCTAACACATTACCACATAATAAACATATTGTACCTCATAGGACCTACTACATTCGATTAAGACCTACTACATTTTCTAAGGTAAAATAGCAAAAAACAAGATAGCCCCCGACTCTCCATTATGGGGAATGGAGATTAGCCTGTCTCCAATTCTTGCCTTTCGCTGAATGTTACTTACAAGAACCTCCTTGCGAATGTCCATACATTTCTTCAATTCTTTGATGATCATGTGTTCACCAGTTTTAGAAATCCGATATGCACAGGTGAGCTCCCTAGATTTACCTGGCAATATGTTCAGAACTGAGAGGCGACCATTCAAAGACATCAAATGAGGCACACAATCCATCGGGAGTTTATGTTGAAAAACATAATAATAACTTCGTAGTTAGCAATGATGTACTAGATTTAGAAGTATGCAAAATATGCACGGATGTCGTAATAGTAAAAAATCTTACCAGGGTATCTCCAGAGAAGTTACCGTGGTTCAACACATGCACTAGTGGCACGTATTCACCATAATTTGGAGGAGTTCGATAATAGTTATTGTAATTCTTAAGAAGAGTACAAAATGCGATCAGATGATTTTTCTCCTTATACGTTAATTCGGTGCCATCGGTGTAGTGGGTTTTATCTACCATCTTCCGCACAGTCTTTGAAGAATCAAAATAAGCTGTCAATGGAAATAAGCTATCAACTATTTTGAAATAAGCAATATAAATTAGTTAATAACTATGTTTGAGAAACTCACATAGCGGTACAATCGGAAGCGTATCAACAAGGACCCAAATGTCCATATTGTCTTGCTCGATGTCAGGATCACCAAGATCCATGGTGACAATCATACCCTCATAAAAACCATACTTTTGCAAAGTGCTTCCCAATTTTGGCAACCAAAATGGGTTACGCTCTAAGCATTACACAGATTTACTTCAAAATCCATATCATGATGGGTCCTTAGGTGTATTTTCTTTGTTTCAAAATTTTCATGGTCTTCAAAACCCATCCTCTCCAAGACAAAGCGTCTTGCACATGGAATAAGCTAGTTGAATTGTAAAATATGAAAATTAGACATTGAAATAGTTGAAGTCATGCTTAATTATGAAAAAAACACTTGTCGTTGTTGCGTACCGTTTCAACATCGAAGGTCTCCTCGAACTTAATGCTGAAGTGCCGATCTTCGTCCAGCTCAACGAGCCTGTCGCACATACCTCGATCGTTGTGGCACCAGGTGCACTCCCCCGGGAGACTGTCGTCGTCCGAGTACGACATTTCCTACGTTCATAATTCAAAGATTAAACGTGTACATATTCTAGCACAAGTCATGCCAGAATTCACGAAAAAAAATCGGCATGACCTTTGCTAAAAAAGGACATATCGAGCGCCTGAATTTGCCGGAACGGAAATTAATCAACACTCCAGCAAAACATAGGCCACTCGGAGATGTAAACTGAACATGAACGGCCACTTGGGAAACCACATATCCTATTTGAGCAACAACACAAGATATACAAGGATATTTGGCTAGTCTCACCTCGATGTCGGAGGGGATCAGTGACTGGGACGACGGCGGGGATGTCGGAGGGGGTCGGTGACGGGGACGACGGTGGTCACCTGAAACCGTATAAGTTATCACTAATACATCCCGAATAATTGCTTAAACTAAAAAAATAACAACAAATATGACATGTTCAACTAGTTTTATTAATTCAACTAGTTCTTACTAAATATAAACTTACTATAAACAGAAAAAAAACTAGTTCTTTCTAAAAATAGGGTAGTTCAACTAGTTATATTAATTATCTTACTAAAAATACATTAGTTCTATTAATTCAACTAGTTCAACTAGTTTATTAATTTACTTAGTAAACTAGTTCAACTACAACTAAAGTAGTTCAACTACAACTAATATTAATCACACTGCCCTAGTTAACTAGTACCATCACTACTAGTAATTAACATCTACTACTAAAAATCTAGTACTAATGTGAACCCTAAATTAACACCTACTACTACTAAAAATCTAGTACTAACTAAGCAACATCTAGTACTAGCTATGAACCCTAAATTGAGATCTACTACTACTAATTCTAGTACTAACTAGTGGCAGGGGGTGGGGGCGACGGAGAGGTAGGTAGGGGCAGCGAGGGCGGGATCGGGATCGGGAGGCGGCGGTGCTGGGTGGGCTCGGGTGGCGGCGGTGAGGTCGAGGGCGGTGGGAGGAGGGCTGCCGGTGGCGGAGGAAGGAGGGGCGGCCGCCAACGGAGGGAGGAGGGCGGCGGCGGAGGAGGGAGCGGCGGCCGCAGGCGGAGGGAGGATGTGCGAGGAGGAGGGAGGAGGGACGGAAGGAGGGGAGTACCTTGGCGGCGGACGAACGAAGGTGGCGGCGGCGGCGACGCACGACGACGGTTATCGGCACGCGGGCGAGAGTGAGAGTGTGAGTGAGAGAGAGGGTCGGTCGTGCGCGTGGGGATAAGGTAGGGATAGTTGTAGCGCGTTTGCCAAAATGCGCTACAGCTAATCTGAATGGCAGTAGCGCGGTTCATTATAGGGCGCTGCTGCTAAAACTAGCGGGGGGCAAGGTCATGGCAATTAGAGCAGTAGCGCGTTGTGCGGAGGACGCACTACTGCTATTTTCCTTTCAGCGGCGCGTTTTGCTATCACGCTCTACTGCTAAGTAGCAGTAACGTTGTATTTTGGGCAGCGCTGCTGGTAAGTTTCTGTGTATAGGCTTTTCCCTAGTAGTGTATACTCCTCCGTCGATGCTCCCTTTCATGAATTCTGTACTTCCTGTCGCCGACATGTGGGACATATAGCAACTGGGTCGACGTGTCAAGCACCAAATAATAGTGCAGAACAGCAGGGGGGACGCACCCCACTCGTACCGGCCCAGTAGTAGTAATGAGCAATGAGACGTCAAATCACAATGTCGCGCCTTCCCAAACGGACGAAGCAACCATTATTTCAGACTTTGGTTCGCCATCATCTCAAACCACGTAGTATTGCTTCTGCCTCAAGAGGGACACGCGCATCGCCTTGGTACATCATGACACGTGGGACCGCATGACAGGCCATGCTCCCGCGCCGATCGCTCAGTAAAATCACCTCATTTTTACTATACTTCCTCCATATCGGTTTACTACATGGAATGCACGTCGTTCTAGGTTGAGAATTTAACTGGCTATATATATGTCATGAATAGTACTCCAGCCTTTTAAAAAAATGTATACTTTTGTACAGTATTACTATCGATGGATTGCGCCGTGGAGCAAAAAGTGAAATTAAAAAAAGGTGGTACATATAGAGAGCGTCCGTCGCCAAATTATGCAAATAGTACTATTAAAAAAGCTAGTACGTGCTTAATTGGGGTGCTAAATTCTATTAAAGAAATACTAGTAGTATGTATCATACTGAGGAGTTAAAGTAACGAGAAGAAACATAGCATAGTTCTGCTGGGGCTCAGCACAACACACCCCTCAAGTTCAACTAAGCACACCTAAAATTAAACTATGCAACTAATCCGATAGACACTGCATTAGAACCACCATGAGCAACGATACTGACACCTTACTCACTCGAAGGAGTCCTTGTCCACGTCCTCGACTTCGTCCTTGTCCCTCTTCCTCTTGGCCGATACTTGTTTGCTTGAACCGCACACTTGGCTCTTGCTCTTCATACAACCCTTGTAGAAATTGAAACAAAGGTAGCCATCCATTGCAGCATAGTGGATGTGGTCTATATCTAGTACATTCCGCTGCCATGCATAACGATGAAACGTGTAATGAGGTTTCTCCAGTTTACCGTACGAAGGATGAACCATGGCTCCTGCCAGGGTCAACATTGAAGGCTAACGAGAGGACACCAGCCGATTCTTCTGGAGGTCGAAGGTGTTGCCTACAATGAGGCCTATCCGACCCAGGACTTCTTTGTCATTACCAAAGTCTACAATAACGAATTTGACTAGGTTGCTCTTGAGGATGTCCTTAAAATCCAGGCATTCAACGTCGGCATGGCATATATGGTAGACCAAGCATAAGTCATGCACGCAAACCTGGATCACGGCGGGCTTCTTCCTCTCTTCATCCTTTAGATCCTTCAACCTGCTCATCATCTGAGTCTTCGAACATGCGTTTGAAGCGAGAAAGGCATCCTTTCACCGTCACGGAAGAACGGGTGTAGATGACGTCGAACTCATCGCCGGTGATGGTTCTAACCTTGTACTCACCGCCGATCGTGGAGATTTGGGATGCCATGGATTTGGGAGGACAGTTAGGATTAGTGGAACTGCCGTAATGTGAATGGACGGGACGACTAGGAGCGAACCGCCATAGTATTGAAGGACGTGCGGGGACGAGTAGGAGCAAACTGCCAGCGTGCGAATGGAAGGGTAGTGGCTTTCCATTCTCCCATGATACGGGCTTCCGAGAACCATTGGATGTGAGATCGAACGGTTGCATGGCGTGATTCTAGACCTATGGGTGAATATCCTATCCTGGAGGGTTATTCTGCAAATTTTCAGCAACTTAGCATGCGACCGTTTGATCTCAGATCCAAGGGCTGCCAGCAGCCCGTATCATGGTCGCGCCTACCACGACCGTCGCGTCGCTCGCGCGGTCGCGCCGTTGGAGATTTAACACGGTGCGTTAGGCTATCTGATGTTGGCATGTCATACATAGTCATCACTTAGTCACTCATACTACAACAAGGTTAGCTATAAGGTTGGCTATAAGTGTATTTTTTTACTCCTCTCTATCTCTTTCTTCATACTCCTTCCGTCCCATAATATAAGAATGTTTTTGACACTAGGACACAGGGAGTACTAGTATTTATTGCATTTGCCACGGAGTGACCTCTTCCAATGAAATGGTGTTGCTAAGTTTGCTTCATTTAATTAGCCATAGACTCAAAATTGTCTTTTCACCTAGGTACACACGCTTAGCACCGTTTCTTCCTTGGGTCACCAAACTTGCCACATCAGACTTTATGCCGATTTGGCATGCTTAGCACCTGTAGGAGTAAGTAAGTACTACAATAGTGGGCTATAAGCCCGCTTTACATGACATTTTTGCATGTGTGGAGGAAAGAGGCAATGAAAAAGTGGAGAAGTGGGCTCCTCATGCAAGAGCCAGCCTCAACTACATGGTGGAGCATTGGGAGAGGCACCTGTATGGAGGTGGTCAGGAATATGGAGACTCACGCCGGTCGTAGCGCCACAGTTAAAATGATAATGGCAAGTAAAATCATGGGGCCCCACCTGTCCAGCAGTAGCTCACTGTCAAATCACACAGCCTTACATTTGCAGCAGCCTACTCCCTCGTCTTCTCGCATCTATGTCGAACCGACTAGGCGGAACTGCCCCGCCTACCGCGTAGGAAAAGCCCAGCCCTCGACTTTTAAATACAACTACATCCGCTTAAGAATCCAATGATATAGTAGTACTTTTTGTGACATACTAGTAACTCATATTTAGTTAGTCAAATGGATGACCTAGAACTATGTGCACGCCCTATAAACCGAGACGCCTAAAAATAAAAAACTGAGACGGAGAGGGTAGTTCAGCACGTATCTTTTTAGATCAATATAGTCGGGATTCACCAAGGAGCAAAACCAAGTGGTAGGCTGCTCCTGTCGTGTTGACGTGGCAACTCAAGCAGGGTCGGTCCACACACGAAATGGCGACACACTTAACAGGACCCCTTTGGCCGACATGTGGCTCATCCACCGTCTTGTTCCATGTGCGATGCACCAAATTATAGTTCGGAGCAGCAGTTGGAACTAGAGGCACCCCGGTCGTAGTGCCAGGGTAGTAGAAAATGAATAATGAGGGGTCAAATCACAAAGCCCCACCTTTCCCGCATTAAGCTGGACGGACGAAGCAACCTTCATTTCACTCTAGGGCCCGCATTAAGCTGGACGGACGAAGCAACCATCATTTCACTCAAGGGCGCAAGAGCATAAAGAAAAGAGAAAACAATGATGCGTGCGGCAGCTACCTAGGGCACCCTAGGGTAGGGGTCTCCACTACATATCCTTTTTTTGAAAGCGCCTCCACTACAAATCGGATTCTCCCTCGTCCTCTTGAAGAAAACAGATGATGAGTGCGGCAGTAGGGTTTGTAGGAGTACTACAGCGTGCGGGGACACGTCGTAGTAAACGGGTTCGAGTCGACGCATGTGTGGGCCGCTTGGTTTTACGGGAACGAGGCAGCATTTTGGGTTCGGGGATCACTGGAGATATAGTACGTACAAAAAATTGTGGACGTAGGTTCAACCGAAAGGCAATGATGCATTGAACGCATGAGATTTTGAAACCAAATTATGAATAAATACACACTATAGCATGTAAAGCTTTGAGTCATATATGCATGATGTAGATGTTCGTTTAGTTCTTATAGTTCATCTAATTCAAAATCAATTAGTTTTATAAAAATGTTAAGATTCATGGGTTGTGCATTGTAAAGCATAAAGTAAAAAACAAATAATGGCAATCCATTTAGAAAAAAAACAATTATGATATAGAAGATTCTAGAACAAAGGAGAAGTGCTTGTGTTTTGAGGTTTGTGCATTATGCTTAAGTTCAACCATGGAGTCTTCTAAATTGTACATGTGGCAGATATGGTGGAATGTTGATGATATCCAACGGCTAGTAGTGCTCGGATTCACCATCTCTGCACTGTCGGATTAGCTTCATCCAACGACCATCTTTCAAAGTTATTGGCACACTATATAGTTCTTGTGCCATAGTTGCATGTTTTGGAAAAAAGCTACTAGTGGGTTGTACTATCTATTTAGGAATAGAAGATGTATACATGGAAGTTGTAGGGAAAGAGATGATATGGAGCATTTCAATTCCTATGAGTAGGGATTGGAAAAGAGATGTCATTTGGTTCACATCATAGGAACTTTTCTATTGAATCTAGAGATGACATGTATCTCAATTCCTATGCGGAGGGATTATAAAAGATATGTAATTTGGTTCAGATCATAGGAACTTTTCTATTGAATATATGCTAAAGTTTATTTTCCTTTGAAATTAAGGGAGTATAGGAATCCATTCATTTGAACCAAGTGGCTCTAAAGCTATAGAAATGATATCATGTTTATTTCCTTTGAAATGTGGAGTATATGAATCTATTCCTATGAACCAATTGGCTCTAAAGGAAAACATCCTATGAAAATCGTATCATATAGAGTTCCTATGATATTCCTCGACACCAAAGGATGGTTGAAATTGATGCGGGTGATACGATGGTCTTATTTTGTAGACTCCTCCCCCATCTTTATAGTTACCTCTCGAAGATGAATGAAATGATATATACATGGTATTCTACATGTGCAATTTGGTACACGAAAACGCGGTAAAAGTTTGCGAGGTTTGAATTTTCAATAAAGCTATATGCACTGCATTTCAGAACGGAGGGAGCATACGACAGTTGCTAACACTCACGTGGAAGATTTGTGTGTAGGAGGAGTGTCTATTCTATTAAATGACATGGCAAAACTGACACTGTCGGATGCCGATCTAACGGTTCTTACGGCGTTCGTCAGGAAAAGGCTTGTGGCGAATGTTTGTCAGATAATGATTTACGAACACATGCATTGCATTGATACGTTCCCCCTCCCTCTCACGCACATGCACCCTCACGAGTCATGACTCTCCCGAGTCCTCTCGCAGACTCTCACGTCGCACCCACCGTCTATCTGCAGGTAGACGTCACGCACATATGTGCTCTTCACATCCTACCCTCAGAACTTCTAAAAAGCAGAAGACGTCGCGCACATTTTATTTTAGCTCACACGTCACACACTTATACTATTACTCTTGCGGCGAACGTTCTTTGGGCATAGAATATTGTACTCTCACGAAGAGAAGCGGTGCACGCATGCACTAGTTCTCTCAAACGCACTCACTGGTACATGTAGGAGCGCATTTTTTTGAAGCTGGTACAACAAAATCACTCCACTATATATATAAGCAGGAGCCTTAGCGCTTGCTTTACTAGGGTTCCTCTTGTTCACTCTCTCATGCTCTCCAGATCTAAGCAAGACATAGGTGGCCACACTCTCTCACAGCTCACGGCTGGTCACAAATCCGACCGGACAACCTCGATCGGGGCAGGGGTGTAGGTGCATCATTCACACTGTCGTTGGCGGCGAGGGAGGAGACCAACGGCCGCCCGCTTGTCCTGATCAGTGGCCGTGCCGTTCTCTACAAGAGAGCACCGGCTCGGGAGTCCCTCCGACCCCTTCTTCCTTCCTGTGGTATTGTGGCCAAGATGCAGCCTCCCGACGCCATCTTAGCCACATGCCGACGACCCTCAGGTATATATTCCTTCGAAACCTGCCTTGCTCTACCGCCCCAGCTCCCTTCGTGTGGATCTTTTTCTACTTCTATCCGCTGTTCCAAAGCCACCTAGACTTTTACTAATATTAGAGGTAAAGCTAGTTCATACAGTCGACTCTAAGAGTTGGTTCAAACAAGGAAGAAAGTGGGAAAGCTGTAGCATGAATCTAGGACTTGGTTCTAATAGGAAACGGGGGAAAGTAGTAGATACTGGCTACCCAACAGGTCTCTTGGTTGAAAAGATGAAGAAAGCATGGTGGATGGCGAAGGGTGGGGGGAAGTGGACCTATCTCTTGGTTGAAAAAGGAAAGAAAGTGATGGGTGTTGGGGGACAACGCAAATGAGAATGAGCAGGTCTAGATTTCCTGTGCTCACGTAGGAAAATGTCGTCGAGGAGATAAAAAATGGGATAAATGCAGACATGCTGCCTGAGTGTTTGCCGCTCTCGGCAGCCACATCTGCCTCACCACTTTATGCCCCTGCTGTCCCTACGCCCATATCGCTACCGTTAATGTAAAATCACATGAAGCATTAAGCAATGCCACCTAATGTCACTATAAGTAATGGTCTAGTGCCGTCGATAAATTGAAGCAATGCCACCACCATTTTATGAAGTGCTTCCGTCTTGATTTATTTCCCATGAATTGTGTTTTTGCAGTTACACTTAACTCTCACACCGCTAATATTGCTTCATCCCAGTGGAACTGCACAAATTTGATTGCACATTTATCGACCATGTGCTACTCTCATGACAGTAATACTAATGCTATTGTTCTGCATGTTAATCTAGTGGATGTTGATGTGATGTGATGCTACGTACTTAAGGACTCTTCATACTGTCTGTCTCCATATCGTTTCGGGATGTCTGTCTTCGTATCGTTTCTATCCACGCAATCAAAAGCACACACCTCAGTTTTAGTACAACTACACAAAATGGGATGGCTATCCCTCGTTGCCGTCGTCTAACCTCCAGTCTTCAAGGTATTCCTACATTGGTAGTAACTAAGGTAGAATGACCAACGCAATCTAAAAGAAGCTGATTCGTACGTTTTACTTCCTGATTGTAGTGCAGGGACGAGCAAAAACAACTGCATCCTAGTCCGGAATGCACTTTCTGCCAGTTCTTCCACGGACCGAGGACTAGCTGGCACGGCTGCACGGCGGTTTTCTTGGACAGGTGCGCGGACAAGAGGCATTGTGGTCTTCTTATTTCTGCAAATAACGGTGCTTAAATTTAGTGGAATGCACAAGCATTTCAACTAGTCAGTACACTGCATGGTTCAGTTCAGCATTCTAGCTGAGACCACAATTATAATTGGTTATTATGGAATGAGAGAACCTAACCCTGGATGGTGGCAACAAGAAAAAACCAGAGTGAACTCCAGGAAATTTAAGCCTGCCGGGAGGCCCTTTGCTCAGAGAAGCCTTGCTTGTTTTTTCCTTATTTGTCAACCTTCTCACAACTTTGTCTTTTGCTGTGAACTAATATATGTTTGTTATGTTCTATGAATCATTGAGATGTATAAAATTTCTTAACTTATGCTTTTCAAGTTTTTTATGAAGACGAGTTTAATGTGAGTGTTCCACATGAGCGCTGGACTAGCGTGTGAACGTTTGCAATTTATTACATTGTGGCCTCAATTAACTGCATGAACCACTGTAACAAGATACATAGTTGCTTATATGTCAGACAGCAGATTGTTGATTGTTAGCTGGTCGATAGCCTAGTGTTGAAGCGAGCTGAGCCAATGTGTCGTGTTTTGCACAACTTCTTACAAGTGGGGTAGCACCAACAGTGTTTACAAGTACTTATGTATACGTCGGTGCACAGTTCTCGAACGAGTGCTCTATTTCGTCAAAACACACACTGCTCGTATGATAAACCATGACAACTTATGTCTTACCATGCCATATTCATGAAAAACTAGTTAGGACGCATCTGTTTCGGCAACAATTACAATGGTTCTCACATGATTCACGGGCACACAAAAGTAGCAGCAGTTCCCATAGACGGATTCAAAACGGAGTACTAGCCCCAAAGGGGTCGATAACAGGCAAGGTTCGGATAATTAGACACAATCCAAACTACTATTAAACACTAGTTGGGGCAACTATTTCATGCCTCGATCTAATTTGGGATGGACACAAGACGGACCTTGCCATGAACATCATCGAGGACGTCCCGCAACAGCTCAATCCTGTGAACCTTCATGAAGACAACCTTGTGGCCTTGCCACTGATAAACTTGTTTGTGGAGGCATGCCACATCATCTTCCTGCATAAGCTTGATAAGAACAGTATGCCTCACAAACGAAGGAGTAGTTTTGAACTTCTTGTGCTTCAGTACAACCTGGACAACATGCCTGACAACAGTGAGGCTGGAATACAACTCTTTATTGGTATAACCGCAAATGGCTTCCAGGATCCAACAGCCTAAGAACTCTGTTTTCCCAGTGCGTATATTCAGGTCATCCGCCTCATAGCGAGTGACATGTACAACCACACAATCCTTGTCTGCATCAGGGTTCTAATTGAAACAGAAACAAATTCTGAATTACTTTTAGTACAAGAAACACAAGTTATTTAAACCACTATGTATAGCATGGCATCGAAGCGAATAAAATTTTCCATTATTAATCACCACATACTTAGATGAAAAACCACAATCGAGATCGGCAAAGAAGAAAATCACCTTGGGCAGCTCAGCATGGGGGGGGGACACATCCTCGAAGGGGGAAAACTGCTCCTGTAGTGCCACGGGGGCTGTAACCTCAAACGGGGCGTTGACCATCTCAGTAGTGGCCGTGAGAGTATCTGGGGTCGGCTCGGTGGCTGCCTCCATCTTCTTGGAGCTCTCTATCTCGTGGGGATCAGCCTCCCATGTCTGCTCCAATATCGGCAGATCTTTGCCTGGTTCTCCTTGGTCCATCATGAAACTGATGAATACTAGGAGACCACTGAAAGGAAAACACAATCGCAATGACAATGAAACAAAAAAGAGAGTGAGGATCGGTTACTGCTTTGCAAAAGTTCTTTTTTTTCTCTGAACGAAAATATACCAACATCATGGATCCGCTTAGCTTCCCTTCGTTGGGAGAGAAGAACAGTGGCAGATGCGAGTGTTGCCTTTCTTGAAGACGGTGAGGGGGAAGGGGATTCTGCGAAGAGTGAAATGACGGTTGCTTTGTCCGTCAAACTTAGACTGCGGGGGGGGGGGGGGCTTGTGATACGACGACTCGTTACTGCCGCGCTATGACCGGGGTTACTCTCCGCCTGCATACTGCCTTCTAATTTGGTGGATGGAATTTGGGCCCGCGTGCTACATGGCCCGCATGTCGGTGAACAAAACTATAATGGCATTCAGTAGAGGGAGACGTTTCAATGACCTAGGAGGAGCCAGAAGCGGTAGAGTGTCTCCACTGTACTAGTAGTAATTGTTTTTCTGGGTAGCTGTAGAGTGTCTCCACTGTACTAGTAGTAATTGTTTATCTGGGACCAAGATAAAACAGCCCATCCACACTAGTAAATAGTAAAATCAATTCAAAAGCCCTATATTTACTGAATAAGAGGCGCTACCCACACCTAGCACACCGCCCCCCCCCCCCCAAAAAACCTGGGGGCTCTTCTTCCTCCTTGCTCCAACCCACCTCACGTCAGCTCGCTCCACTCGTACCCCCAAATTCCTCACCTCACTCCTACAGAAAACCCCAGCTCCCCTTCTTCCTCACTACTATAGAAAAAACCTCAGCTCCCCTTCTTCTTCACTCGCACTACAACTAGGCTCGTCATTCGTTACTCTGCTCAAATCCGTGAGCGCGACGCGACGCCCTCGAGGAAAATGGAGTCGGCTGACCCCAGCGCCAAGAAGATGAGGCTCCCGCCAGCGGCGACGCCAGTTGTAGATCCCGCACCCGGCAGCGCAGGGAGAAGCGGCGACCCCGCCCCCACCGGATCCCAGGAACCCGTAGAATCTCAGGTGGACCGCATCAGCGATCTCTCGGACACTGTCCTTGGGGAGATCATCTCGCTTCTCCCAACCAAGGATTGCTGCCGCACCCAAGTCCTCTCAATTCGGTGGCGCCCTCTATGGCGCGCCGTGACCCTTAATCTCGACTGTCGTCAGCTATCTCACTTCAATTATTTTGAAATCCCCAGAGCCATCATCTCCTCCCACCAGGGCTCCGTTCAAAGCCTCTGCATCCCGTCATGCTACCTGAGCAAGCATACCATGCCCTGCACGGTGGACGCCTGGCTGAAATCCCCTGAATTCACAGAACTACAGCTGCTTGAGTTCTACTATTCCCCTGGAAATCACATACCACATACCGAACGCCATGAACTTGTGCCCTCAGCACCGATGTCCATCTCGCGGTTTTCCTCCTATCTCCACACTGCCACCTTTGCGCTGTGCTACCTACCAGACAATCTGGTACTAAACCTTTGACTCCCATTTCTCAAGAAACTTTCACTTGTGCGGGTTCATATATTGGAGGCCTCATTGCACAGCATCATCCACTCCAGTTGCCCTGCCCTGGAGTGCTTGGTGCTTGTTTTCACAGTTAGAATCGGTTGTCTACAAATAAAGTCGCCTAACCTTGTAAGAATTGGAATTTCTTTTGACGGAAGGCAGCTCATCATCCAAGATGCCCCTTCACTTCAAAGGTTGATCCTTGATTCTAGTTATTCACCATTGCAAATAACCGTCCTCTCTGCGCCTAAACTGGAGACCTTGGGTGTAATACATGATCTCTGTGCTCATTTCAATATGGTGTTTGGCTCCACAGTTCTTCAGGTACTTTATATTATCATCTACACTTGTAACCATAAGCTGCATTTTAAATTTCTGCCCATAAGTTATATATCATCTTGGAGTACACATTTTGTACTAATATTATGTTCTATGCTCAATGAAGAGTTTCTCCATGGATGGCCTATCAATGGTGCTGGATTCTATTAAGATCTTATATATCCAAATGATTAGTTTTGATCTGAATAAGATTATTGGCTTGCTGCAATGCTTTTCATGTCTGGAGAAGTTGTATATAAAGGTGATAATTTCACACGCACATTGGAAGCCCGCATATAGTGTACTAGAATTAACCGTTCAGCTGTTGCTCTTTCGACACTCTTTTTTAGACCTTAACTGTTTTCAATCTTCATGTCTATTTAGGCAACAGGACGGAGTAAGAAAGTTATAACCAATCGGTGGACTCGTAACCATCGGAATTTTCTCACTTCTCATGAGATTCGATTGAAGACAATAACGCTAGAATGATATGTAGCCAACCGTGCAAACACTAGATTTGTCACATTCCTCCTGCTGAATGCGAGGTTACTATTGTCCATCAGGCCTAAGTTTATCAGCAGCATGGTTTTGACGGATGGGTATGTCAAAGAGCAAAAAAAGGAGTTTCAGGTGGGCAAAAGAGCATCTGAATGTGCCGGGCTTCTATTTACAACATATTGTGGTCATAATCCAGTAAATTTTACGACCTAGGATGTTCATTCTATGGACCTGACCGATCCATTTGACTGTGACTGCCGAAAACAGTGCCGGAGTTAGATGTTGTTGCCCTTTTCAACCTGGGTTTTTTTGTAAACGTGATGAAAAATTAACCCTCGTGCTTTTGTACAGTTTGTAAGCTGGAGTTAGATGTTGCTGCTCTTTTCAACTTGGCTGTGACTGTCATATTTTCTTTGAAACAAGGCATGGCTTGCCATTTGTTTAATTTAGAGTGAAATATTGTAACAAATCCCAACCAAGGGACATAACATCTCTCTCGCCGGCTGCTTGAGCTCACTGTGCATTACAGAAGCCAAGTGATTAGCCCCCACCAGGACCCACAAACTTATTTCAAACTAGCACATCAAATGGGCTGTAAATTTGCATAGGAAAGGCTGCATGACCATGACAGATTTGGATTCTGACATTTGGGACCCGCGAGTAAATAGCCTAGCCAGTCAACAAACGATTCTGCCTACCAGCCGTTGGTTGACATCCAACATCTGTCGTGTATCTTCTATCTCTTGTCTTCTTCCTCCAGCCGCCCAAACTAAACCACCCCGTCGGCTCCGCCTGCTCCCGCATCCCATGGCTGGCTGCGCCTCCGCCGCCCTACCATACGTACCCTCCAACATTAGCCAGTCCCTCCCTCTATTCCCCCACACGTCCTGTTATTCTCTGGCGACGTCAGCCCCAACACGCACCCACACCAGAACCAGTCAACCCTCGTACTCCCCTTCGCCTGCGACTGGACCGGCGCATCTTCCACGGCTCCTGTTCATTCCTTCCGAGGCCTCGCCGTCATCCTCCGCCTTGCGGCCTTGGTTTGCTCGCCGTGCGCGGTGCGCCGCCCTTTTGCGTTGTCAACATCGTCAACAACCGAGAGGAACAAGGAGATGACTATATGTGGAGAGGATGACAGTAGGGACCCACTAGCGTCATGGCAGTACGCAAGCAAGTGCCTTTGTATTACAAGCCCAAAAATATGGTTCCTCCTAGCGGTTGGACATCTGGGGCTCACACCATTGTCAACGTAGTCAATAAACATGAGAATTACACTACGAGCGGCTGACACTAGGGACCCAGCAGGTCGCATCGTTTTTTTGAGGAACTAACAGTTGTTATTTATACTAGTTTTAGCGACGGATCAGGGTAACAACGGGGCTGTGCGGGGGCCGTGGCCCGTCTAGCCAGGGTTTTATTTATGTTTACCACATCATGAGCCCAGTTGTGTTTTTTTCTTGCTGAAAATGGCTAGCCGAGTTCTATTTTTTTAAAGAAGTACCCAAACAAGGCCTACTTGCTTTATCGGCCCTACTGGGCTACAAATCTTTCAAGACGAGGAGAGTTTCATTCGGTTTGCCCTGAAATGGGCTGTACATTTTTAAAACACATCAAACCAGGAATTGGTTTCAATTTTTTTCATTACAAGATTTTGAATTCCATTGATTTTTATGCATGGACAATTATTTGGATTTTATATTTATATAAATTATTTAAAATAGTTTGAATGTGAATCGATATTTCTGGATTAAAAAACAGTTGACCGCGCCGAAATATGCAAAATTTTGTATACATTTCAACCGTGGCGACAATATGGGGTGTGATGCTAACAAAAAGAAGATGGGCTCCCAAAAAATTCTTAAGAATTAGCAAATGGGTTGTACATTATTAGAAATAATGGTAGATGGGTTGTCTGCTGTTTTCCACAGATTTGAGGCTGACTTGTGCGCCTACTACAGGTTGACGCATATGCTTTCATAAAAAAAAGGTTGACGCACATGCAACGCCCTGTCAACTTAGTCAACACACGAGAGCAGTGACTGTTGGATGTCCATCCGACGGCTGTCGTGCTTCTTCAATCTTTGCTCTTCATGCTCCAGCCGCTCAAACAAGCGCCGACGGGACTACCTGCTCCCTCCTCCCCGCGGCCGGCTGTGCTGCCGCGCCGGCCTCACCGCCCCACCGTACTCCCATCGCTGGCCTAGCCATCCCTCTACTGACCCACACCTGCTGTTATTCTCCGGCGATGACAGACGAACCAGTAAACCCTCATACAGTTGTACTCCTCTCCGCGTGGGCATCCACTGCCGCGTCTTCCCCGGCTCCACGTCGTCCCCTTCCTAGGCCTCGCCGTCGTCCACTGCCTTGGTGCTCTCGGCGTGGCGTGGTCAATGTGGTCAACGATATTCCATTGGAAGAGTACTGTACGTGGAGAGGCTGACAACTGGGTCCACGGCCACAACCCAGTTTTTTGTGATTTGCCAAGTAAGTCGCTTTGTCAGGCCTGTTGGGCTGCAAATCTTTCAAGACGAGCAGAGCTTTCATTCGGTTGGCCGAGAAAATGGCCCATCAGTAATGAGAAATGGGCTGTACATTTTTAAAACACATCAAACCGGCAATTAGTTTCAATTTTTTTTCTTTTCGAGATTTTAAATTACATTAATTTTTATGCGTGGAGAATTTGTTGGATTTTCTATTGATATACATTTATTTATAAAATCAGTTTGAATGTAAGTTGAAATTTCGGGATTAAAAACAGTTCGGACAGCACCGAAATATGCAAAATTTCGTATAATTTTTTAACCGTGGCCACAATATGGGTTGTAATGCTACCAAAAAGAATATGGGCTCCAAAAAAACCTTAAGAATTAGCAAATGGGCTGTAAATTATTAAAAATAATGGCAGATGGGCTGTATGCTGTTTTCCACAGGTTTAAGGCTTTCCTAAAAGAAGGTTGACGTACAAGCAGTGACTGTTGGATGTCCATCCAACGGCCGTCGTGCTTCTTCAATCTCTGCTCTTCCTGCTCCATCCGCTCAAACAAGCGCCGACGGGACTACCTGCTCCCTCCTCCCCGCGGCCGGCTGTGCTGCCGCACAGGCCTCACCGCCCCCACCGTACTCCCATCGCTGGCCTACCCATCCCTCTACTGACCCACACCTGCTGTTATTCTCTAGCGACGGCAGACGAACCAGTAAACCATTGTACAGTCATACTCCTCTCCGCGTGGGCATCCACTGCCGCGTCTTCCCCAGCTCTGCATCGTCCCTTTCCTAGGCCTCGCCGTCGTCCACCGCCCTGGTGCTGTCGGCGCGGCATGGTCAATGTGGTCAACGACCGACTTCCATTGGAAGAGTACTGTACATGGAGAGGCTGATAGCTGGGTCCATTGGAAGAGTACTGTACGTGGAAGTGCCTCCTTATTATGCGCAAAATAATTATTCCTCAACCTGACAGCGGGGACCGACCAGACGGGCCACCGTATTTCGTGAAAAAAATGTTTCCCCCCTGACTGCTGGGACCTACCAGCTACATCTTCGCATGCAAGGAATTGCCTAACAGTCAGGACCCACCTGGTCGAAGCGTACGTAGCATTGTCATTCTGGTCGCGAACGTGTACGTACATACTAGTGGATGTAGAGGTGCACACGTGTCATAGTAGAGGTGCGCACGTAGCATGTACATGTACGTACAGCGGCCAGGGTGCAAGAAAGAAAATACGGCAACATATGTGTACATACAGGCGGGGTCTCGAACGTCTACTCGCGCATATATACGTACGGCCAGGGCTCGTGCACATTGGCTGGGTCGGAACGGAGAAACAATGTCATTGTCGTGTTCATGGGGAGCCAACCGGCTGGGTAGGAATGGAATGCTTCGTCGTGTTCATCGGGAGGGCTTGGACGGAAGAGGCGATGGAAACGAGGCCTAGCGTACCACATAACGGAGGAAACGACCTTGTGTTCGACCGGCGACGTTCGAAACGGGATCCTATTCATCGGGAGGGGTCCGACGTACCACAAAACAGAGGAAAGGGACCTCCTATGGTCGAAACAGGAGTCCTGTTGATCGGGAGGGGTGTGGCGTACCGCAAAACGGACGAAACGGACCTCCTACGGTCGAAACGGGGGTCCTGTTGATCGGGAGGGGTGTGGTGTACCGCAAAACGGACGAAACGGACCTCCTACGGTCGAAACGGGGGTCCTATAGATCGGGAGGGGTGTGGCATACCGCAAAACGGACGAAACAGACTTGTGTTGGAGCGCTACGGTCTAAACGGGGGTCCTGTTCATCGGGAGGGGTGTGGCGTACCGCAAAACGGGACTCCACGGGATATTGTTCATCTCCACTGTCGACCTCATCCAGCCTCCACGGGCTACTGTTCATCCACCGTCGACCTCCTCCAGCCTCCACCTGCGACTGTTCATCCACGGGCTCCTATTCATCCAGCCTCCACCGTGCGCTACTCCACCATCTACTGTTCAACCACCCCTCTCCACGGGTTCCTGTTCAACCACCCCTCCACGGGCTACTGCTCATCCACCCCTCCACCATCTACTGTTCATCCAGCCCTCCACGGGGTCGTCCTGTTCATCCAGCCCTCCACACCACGGGGTCCTGTTCATCCAGAGGCAACGCCACGGGTCCTGTTCATCCACTCCCACCGCTCACTGTTCATCCACCCCCCCCCCCCCCCGCAGCACTCACTGTTCATCTAGAGAGGCAGCATCGATCGGCTTCAGTTAGCAGCAGTAGCGAAGGAATCGATCGCTCGGGTTCAGTAATGCGTAGCCTGCAGTGCAATCGCTCAGGTTCAGTTAGAGCCCAACGCCTCGCTCGGGTTCAGTTAGAGCCAACGCCTCGCACACGCGCGCGTACGTGTACGAGAGAAACGCGCATCGCTCGGCCCCCGACCTCCCACCGTAACCGGGAACTCCCCGAAATTTTCCTCCCCCTCGCTTCTACCAGGTTTTTTTCCGTCATGGACGGCCCAAAGAATGTCATGCACCTGCGTCTCTGGCCTGCCCAGGACGAAAAGCCCATTTTCTGTCATGATTTTTTTTCGTAGAAGTAGGAGCCCACCACATCTATGATGATACCGGGTTTTGTCACAATTATCGTCATAGAAGTGTCATATGTATGACATAATTTTTTTCATTCGGCCCAAAATGTCACGGATGTGTCTTTTTTTTGTAGTGCATGAACATGCATTGAAATTAATTTACACCGAGTACAAGCATAAGTAGGATATAATCCACCATGAACATAAATATCGTGAAGGCTATGTTGATTTGTTTCAGCTACATGCGTGAACATGTGCCAAGTCGAGTTACTCAATTTATTCAAAGGAGGATGCCATCCCATCATACCACATCATAATCATTTTAATAGCATATTGGCACGCAAGGTAAACCATTATAACTCATAGCTAATTAAGCACGGCATAAGCAACTATAATCTCTAAATGTCATTGCAAATATGTTTACTTCATAATAGGCTAAATCAGGAATGATGAACTCATCATATTTACAAAAACAAGAGAGGTCGAGTTCATACCAGCTTCTCTCATCTCAATCAGTCCATCATATATCGCCATTATTGCCTTTCACTTGCATGGCCGAACGATGTGTATAATAATATAGTGCACGTGCATTGGACTAAGCTAGAATCTTCAAGCATTCAACTCAAGAGAGAAGACAAAATAATCTAGGCTCTAAGTTAAATCAGCAATCATGCATATGAGAGCCACTAAACATTTTAATATGGTCTTCTACTCTCGACCCCCAAAGAAAAGAAAAGAAAATAAAACTATTTACACGGGAAAGCTCCCAACAAGCAAGAAGAAGAATGAGAAATCTTTTTGGGTTTTCATTTTAATTACTACTACAAGCATGGAAAGTAAACTAACTAATTTTTTTGCTTTTTCTTAAGGTTTATCAATCACACAAGAAGAAATCTAGAAAAAGAAATTAAACTAACATGGATAATACAATGAAAGAGTATGAGCACCGACAACTAGAATAGGTGTGTGAACATGAATGTAAAGTCGGTGAGAAATACGTACTCCCCAAGTTTAGGCTTTTGGCCTAAGTTGGTTTATTGCCAAGGACCGCGACTACTCTCCCCGGTGTAGTGAGGAGTGTAATCAGGATACCACTGACTAGCGATCTCCTTCGGATCCCACTGATAAGATGATGGCTGATAAGGGTCCAGTGGAGGCTCCGGCTCAGGCTCTGGAGCGGATGCCTGGCCTCTATGGGCGTACACCGCTTCTCGTGAGACAAGATAATTAACTGTAGTCAAATCAAACAACAGAGGTGCAGGCAGGGTAATAATCTCATCGTGTTTCTTGTTAAATCTCAGGTTATACAAGAGCATCTTATCATCATTGTGAACAATGAACTCATGTGCTACCATCCTCCTGTAATCTAAAAGGTAAGAAGGCAATATTGTCTCCTCTTTCTCATAGTGCCTAATAGGTATCTCAAAATGTTTAGCAAGGCGTGCAACATAGATACCTCCAAGATGGGGCCCTTTGTATGGTTGAGGCTTAGCCGTTTAGCAATAACGACACCCACACTAAAACTGTTATCACCAAACAAGGCATGGAATAGAATAATAATATCAGGAACACTGAAGTTTCCACTATTTCCATGACCAATTAAGCATCGACTAGCAAATATGGCAAAGTAGCGTAAAACAGGAAAGTGTATGCTAGCGATTCTCGCATCGGAACCCTTCTTCGGATCCCCTACAGTAATGGTGTTCACAAAACCATCCACATCTTTATGATGTGGTTCATCTAAACTGCCCTCAAAGGGTATTCTGCATACCGCGCAAAAATTACGTAAAGACATTTCCTTGAATTCATCATATAAATGAAATGATACTGAAGGAGGTGAATTATTAGGATAGTAATAAAAGTTTTGCACAAAAGTATTGGTGAGTAGGAGATACTGATCGATCCGGTCGTGGAGGAAGTCGGTTAGGCCCGCATTTTCAATCAAGGAATAAAAGTCTTCATAAATCCCAGCTTCTCTCAAGAAATTATCACAGGGCCATTCACACGGCCGTACTTCCGCTACGTGAGGAAGATTATACTTGGCCTTCTCCTTCTATATAGCTTGTTTATCCTTGGAGCCTTGGCTAGAAGAGCCCCTAAAAAATCTCCTTATCATTTTCTGAAAATTTCTGAAATTTTAGTAACTTCAAAATAAAAGTGAATCAAACTAAACAATATTGGTAGCAACTAATCCTACAAGTGCCTAGAGCCTATATCATGCATTAGAATTAGTTGGAACCTCATAAATTTGACATGCAAGCTCAAGAACAGGGTCACCTATGCAGCAAAAATTTGCAATGAATAAAGCACTAGAACAAAAACTAATTGGATCAATGGAGGAGTCACATACCAAGCAACAATCTCCCAAAGTAGTTTTGTGAATGGAGCTTTGAGCGAGGAGATAAAAAATCACAGCAAAATGAGCTAGAACTCGTGCTTGAGCTGGATGGGGATCTTTTTGGGAATAAGATGGAGTGTGTGGGTGCAGGAATATGTGGAGGGGGCCCACCATGGGCCCACGAGACAGGGGGCGCGCCCAGGGGGTGTGGGCGCGCCCTCCACCCTCGTGGCCAGGTGCTTGCCCCCTGCAGTGTTTGTAGTGCCTAAAATCCTCAAATATTCCATAAAAATCATACTAAATTTGCAGGGCATTTGGAGCACTTTTATTTCCAGGATATTTTTTATTGCATGGATAATTCAGAAAACAGACAGATACTATTTTTGCTTTATTTATTCTAAATAATAGAAAGTAAAAAAAGGGTACATAAGGTTGTGCCTTCTAGTTTCATCCATCTCATGACCATCAAAATGAATCCATTAACAAGGTTGATCAAGTCTTGTTAACAAACTCATTCCGAATTACACGGAACCGGAAAAATTTCAAAAAAACACTAAGTTACCTCAACGGGGATATGAACATCCCCAACAATAAGAATATCATACTTTTTCTTGACAGTAGGGAGAGGAAATTCAAAACCTCCAATAATGATAGTTGGAACTTTTCTAATAGAATTGATACTATGAACTTGAGGTTGTTTCCTCGGGAAGTGTACCATATGCTCATTACCATTAACATGAAAAGTGACATTACCTTTGTTGCAATCAATAACAGCCCCTGCAGTATTCAAAAAGGGTCTACCTCTCGGGAATATCAAGAATAACAAAGTCCATTAAGATAGTGACATTTGCAACCACAACAGGCACATCCTCACAAATACCGATAGGTATAGCAGTTGATTTATCAGCCATTTACAAAGATATTTCAGTAGGTGTCAGCTTACTCAATTCAAGTCTATGATATAAAGAGAGCGGCATAACACTAACACAGGCTCCAAGATCACATAAAGCAGTTTTAACATAATTTCTTTTAATGGATCATGGTATAGTTGGTACCCTTGGATCTCCAAGTTTCTTTGGTATTCCACCTTTAAAAGTATAATTAGCAAGCATGGTGGAAATTTCAGCTTCTGATATCTTTCTTTTATTTGTAATGATATCCTTCATATACTTAGCATAAGGATTCAGTTTAAGCATATCAGTTAAGCGCATACGTAAGAAAATAGGTCTAATCATTTTAGCAAAGCGCTCAAAATCCTCATCATCCTTTGTCTTGGATGGTTTAGGAGGAAAGGGCATGGGTTTCTGAACCCATGGTTCTCGTTCTTTACCATGCTTCCTAGCAACAAAATCCCTCTTATCATAACATTGATTGTTTGATTGTGGGTTATCAAGATCAACAGCAGGTTCAATCTCTACATCATTATTAATGCTTGGTTGAGCATCAACATGACCATTATCATTAACATTATCACTAGGTTCATGTTCATCACCTGATTGTGTTTCAGCATCAAAAATAGAAATATCATTGGGATTCTCAGGTGTGTCTATAACAGGTTCACTAGAAGCATGCAAAGTCCTATCATTTTTCTTTTTCTTTTTAGAAGAACTAGGTGCCTCTAAATTATTTCTCTGAGAATCCTGCTCGACTCTCTTAGGGTGGCCTTCAGGATACAAAGGTTCCTGAGTCATTCTACCAGTTCTAGTAGCCACTCTAACAGCAAAATCATGTTTATTATTTAATTTATCGAGCAAATCACTTTGAGCTTTAAGTACTTGCTGAGTTTGAGTGGAAACCATAGAAGCATATTTGCTAATGAGTTTAAGTTCACCCTTAACTTTAGCCATATAATCACTCAAGTGTCCTATCTCTAAAGCATTATTCTTTAATTCTCTACCAACATAAGCATTAAAACTTTCTTGTCTAGCCATACAGTCATCAAATTCATCTAAGCATGGGCTATGAAATTTAGTAGAAGGAATTTCAACTTTATCATATCTATAGAGAGAATTTACCTTTACTACCTGTGTCAGGTTATCAAGACAATGTATTTCTTCAACAGGCGGTATATTAAGACCATGTATTTCTTCAATAGGAGGTAAACTCTTAACATCTTCAACTTTTATAACTTTTTCTTTCATTGATTTCTTTGCCTCTTGCATATCTTCAGGACTGAGAAATAGAACACCCCTCTTCTTCGGAGTTGGTTTAGGAATAGGCTCAGGAGTTGGCTCAATTGGCTTAGGAATTACCTCAGGAATTGGCTCATAAAGAGTCCAATTATTTTCATTAGTCAACATATTATTCAATAGTAATTCAGCTTGGTCGACTGTTCTTTCCCTGAAAACACAACCAACACAACTATCCAAGTAGTCCTTGGATGCGTCGGTTAGTCCATTATAAAAGATATCAAGTATTTCATTTTTCTTAAGAGGATGATCAGGCAAAGCATAAAGTAATCGGAGAAGCCTCCCCCAAGCTGTGGGAGACTCTCTTCTTTTATTTGCACAAAATTATATATTCCCCGCAAAGCAACTTGTTTCTTATGAGCAGGAAAATATTTAGCAGAGAAGTAATAAATCATATCCTGGGGACTACGCACACAACCAGGATCAAGAGAATTAAACCAAGTTTTAGCATCACCCTCTAATGAGAATGGAAATATCTTAAGGATATAATAATAGCGAGACTTCTCATCATTAATAAACAGGGTGGCTATATCGTTTAACTTGGCAATATGTGCGACAACTCTTTCAGATTCAAGGCCATAAAAAGGATCAGATTCAACCAAAGTAATAATCTCAGGATCAACAGAGAATTCATAATCCTTATCAGTAACACAGATAGGTGAAATAGCAAAAGCGGGGTCAGGTTTCATTCTAGCATTAAGATATTGTTGCTTCCATTTAGCTAATAACTTCTTAAGATCGTATCTATCCTTGGAAGCAAAAATAGCTCTAGCAGCTTCTTCATCCATAACATAACCCTCAGGAACAATAGGCAATTCATAATCAGGGGGAGAACTTTCATCATCACTATCATCAATAATATCATCATTAATAATTTCATTCTCTCTAACCCTAGCAAGTTGTTCATCAAGAAATTCACCTAATGGAAACTAGTATCATACACAGAAGTAGTTTCATCATAAGTATCATGCATAGCAGAAGTGGCATCATCAATAACATGCGATATATAAGAATTCATAGCAGTAGCAGGTTTAGGTGTCGCAAGCTTACTCAAAACAGAAGGAGAATCTAGTGCAGAGCTAGGTGGCAGTTCCTTACCTCCCCTCGTAGTTGAAGGAACAATCTTTGTTCTTTCATCTATCAAGTTCCTCATAGTGATCAACAGATATAAATCCCAAGTGACTCAAAGAATAGAGCTATGCTCCCCGGCAACGGTGCCAAAAGTTAGTCTTGATAACCCACAAGTGTAGGGGATCATAACAACTTTCGAGGGTAGAATATTCAACCCAAATTTAGTGATTCGACAAAAGGGGAGCCAAAGAATATTCTCAAGTATTAGAAGTTGAGTTTTCAATTCAACCACACCTGGATAACTTAGTATCTGCAGCAAAGTATTTAGTAGCAAAGTAGTATGATAATAAAAGTAACAGTGGCAAAAGTAAAGATAGCAGTTTTGTAGTAGTTGTAACAGTAGCAACGGAAAAGTAATAAGCGAAGCACAATATGTGAAAAGCTCGTAGGCATTGGATCACTGATGCATAATTAGGTCGGATGCGATTCCTCATGTAATTGCTATAACATAGGGTGACACAGAACTAGCTCCAGTTCATCAATGTAATGTAGGCATGTATTCCTAATATTGTCATATGTGCTGATGGAAAAGAACTTGCATGACGTCTTTTGTCCTACCCTCCCGTGGCAGCGGGGTCCTAGTGGAAACTAAGGGATATTAAGGCCTCCTTTTAATAGATAATTGGAACAAAGCATTAGCACTTAGTGAATACATGACCTCCTCAAACTATGGTCATCACCGAGAAGTATCCTGATTATTGTCACTTCAGGATTGTAGGATCATAACACATAATAGGTGACTATAGACTTGCAAGATAGGATCAAGAACTCACATATATTCATGAAAACATAATAGGTTCAGATCTGAAATCATGGCACTCGGGCCCTAGTGACAAGCATTAAGCATAGCAAAGTCATAGCAACATCAATCTCAGAACATAGTGGGTACTAGGGATCAAACCCTAACAAAACTAACTTGATTACATGGTAAATCTCATCCAACCCATCTCCGTCCATCAAGCCTACGATGGAATTATTCATGCTCGGCGGTGAGCATCATGAAATTGGTGATGGAGGATGGTTGATGATGACAACGGCGATGAATCCCCCTCTCCGGAGCCCCGAACAGACTCCAGATCAGCTTTGCTGAGAGAGATTAGGGCTTGGCGGTGACTCCGTATCATAAAACGCGATGAAACTTTCTCTCTGATTTTTTTCTCCGTGAACTGGAATATATGGAGTTGGAGTTGAGGTCGGTGGAGCATCAGGGGGCCCACGAGATAGGGGGGCACGCCCAGGGGGAGAGGGCGCGCCCCCCACCCTCTTGGACAGGGTGTGGGCCCCCTGGCCTTGATTCTTTCTCCTATATTTTTTATAGTTTCCAAAAGTTATCTCCGTGGATTTTCAGGTCATTCCGAGAACTTTTGTTTTCTGCACAATAAACAACACCATGGTAGTTCTGCTGAAAACAGCGTCAGTCCGGGTTAGTTTCATTCAAATCATGCAAGTTAGAGTCCAAAACAAGGGCAAAAGTGTTTGGAAAAGTAGATATGTTGGAGACGTATCAACATCACATAAGGAAAAGTATAATTAGAAAATTTTATTGAACATTGACAAACATAGCACTGGTCAATGATGCAATTCATGAAAGAATTAATAAGGGAAGAGAAGATTCACATGCAAATACACTATGTTGGAAATCTTTTGTGATTGTGAGCCCCCATCAAACTATTATATGCCAAAATTATTGACGTTGGACAAGGAAGACAACATATCGATTTATGTTTGTTCATATTCACGTAGAAGTTATATTTGTCATAGATCCTTCAACATGTGGTGTTTGCCCCCCATCTTTGCTAGCAAAAAATTCCGCACTAAGTAGAGGTACTACTTGTGCATCCAAAAACCCTTAATCCAAATCTTATTTTCAAGAGTCCACCATACTTATCTATGGATTGAGTAGGATCCTTCAAGTAAGTTGTCATCGTGTAATAAGGCAATAAAAATTGCTTCTAAAAGTGTGATATCATTTAATGTAAGAGAAAATTGAGCATTGTACAAACTTGTGATAGCGAAGAATAAAAGCGATAGACTGCATATGAAAGGTTGCTATCACAAGGGGCAATATAACGTGACGTTCTTTTGCACCAAGGGGTTGAGCATACAAACAAAAACTGCATGGAAACCTCTGCTTCCCTCTGCGAAGGGCCTATCTTTTACTTTTATATATTTACTTTTATGCGTGAGTCAAAGTTTTTCTCTCTATTCCTTTTTATTTTCTCTTTTGTCAAGCATCATGTGGTGAGGAAAGTTCTAGGCACATATATCCAGTTGGATATGGGTAGCATGAGTTATTACTGTTGACATCACCCTTGAGGTGAATACTTTGGGAGGAAAAATTATAAGCTCCTATCTTTCTATGTGTCCGATTGAAACGTTTTGCTCATGTGTTAGTGGTGAGTGTCAGAAATCATAGAAGAATATAAGATGGTTAAGTATGTGGACTTTCCTAAAGGCTCCGATACATGACCCTTTCTGAAAAGATGATGAATTGTAGTTGCAAACTTGACCGAGAACATAGTTTGTTTGTTTCCAATAGAGTTTATGCTTTATAGTTCGATGTTGTGATGAATTGTTACTTATTCATGAGAAGTCTATGATAAAAGTTTTATGGTAAAAGTTTTATGTTTAAGTTTCTTTCTGTTATAATAATTCACATGATGCTTCTATGTCCGTATTTTGTTTTTATCGACACCTCTCTCTCTAAGCATGTGGACATGTTTTTCGATTTCGGTTTTCACTTGAGGACAAGCGAGGTCTAAGCTTGGGGGAGTTGATATGTCCATTTTGCATCATGTTTACCTACTGTTATTTACGATGTTTTTATGCATCATAATGATTTTTGGAGTAATTCTAATGCCTTCTCTCTCACAATATGGAAGGTTCACACAAAGAGGGAGAATTCCGACAGCTGGAAATCCGGACCTGGAAAAGCTACGTTAGGCCACCTATTCCGCACAACTCCAAATAAGCTGAAACTTCACGAGGATTTTTTATGGAATAAATAATAAATACTGGAGCAAACAACTATTGGAGGGGGCCACCTGGTGAGCACAAGACACCAGGGCCTGCCTGGCCCCCAGGCGCGCCCTGGTGGGTTGTGCTCAGCCCAGAACTCCTCCGGTGCCCATCCTCTGGTATATAAGTCATTTTGACCTAGAAAAAAATCAGAGAGGACTTTCGGGATGGAGCACCGCCGTCTCGAGGTGGAACTTGGGCAGGAGCACTTTTGCCCTCTGGTGGAGTGATTTCACCGAGGGAACTTCCCTCCGGAGGGGGAAATCATCATCATCACGAACAACCCTCCCATCTTGGGGAGGGCAATCTCCATCAACATCTTCAACGGTACCATCTCATCTCAAACCCTAGTTCATCTCTTGTGTTCAATCTGTTTACCGGAACTATAGATTGGTGCTTGTGGGTGACTAGTAGTGTTGATTACATCTTGTAGTTGATTACTATATGGTTTATTTGGTGGAAGATTATATGTTCAGATCCAATATTCTATTTAATACCCCTATGATCTTGAGCATGATTATCATTTGTGAGTAGTTACTTTTGTTCTTGAGGTCTGATACATCTCCAACGTATCTATAATTTTTTATTGCTCCATGCTATTATATATTCTGTTTTGGATGTTTAATGGGCTTATTTATATTATTTTTGGGACTAACCTATTAACCAGAGGCCCATCCCAAAATGTTGGTTTTTGCCTATTTCAGCGTTTCGCAGAAAAAGAATACCAAACGGAGTTCAAACGGAATGAAACCTTCGGGAGAGTTATTTTTGGAACAAACATGATCCAGAGTACTTGGAGTGGACATCAAGAAATCACCGAGGAGGCCACGATGCAGGGGGGCGCGCCTACCCCCCTGGGCGCGCCCTCCACCCTCATGGGCCCCTCGTGGCTCCACCGACCTACTTCTTCCTCCTACATATACCTACGTACCCCCAAACCATCGAGGAGCACCACTAAAACCTAATTCCACTGCTGCAACCTTCTGTACCCGTGAGATCCCATCTTGGGGCCTTTGCCGGCACTCCGCCGGAGGGGGCATTGATCACGGAGGGCTTGTACATCAACACCATAGCCTCTCCGATGATGTGTGATTAGTTTACCTAAGACCTTCGGGTCCATAGTTATTAGCTAGATGGCTTCTTCTCTCTCTTTGGATCTCAATACAAAGTTCTCCTTGATCTTCTTGGAGATCTATGATAACCCACAAGTGTAGGGGATCGCAACAACTTTCGAGGGTGAAGTACAACCCAAATTTATTGATTCGACACAAGGGGAGCCAAAGAATATTCTTGAGTATTAGCAGTTGATTTGTCAACTCAACGACACCTGGATAACTTAGTATCTGCAGCAAGGTATTTAGTAGCAAAGTAGTATGATAATAATGGTAACAGTAACAAAAGTAAAGATAAATGTTTTGGGTTTTTGTAGCAGTTGTAACAGTAGCAACGGAAAAGTAAATAAGCGGAGGACAATATATGAAAAGCTCGTAGGCAATGGATCAGTGATGGATAATTATGCCGGATGCGATTCCTCATGTAATAGCTATAACATAGGGTGACACAGAACTAGCTCCAGTTCATCAATGTAATGTAGGCATGTATTCCGTAAATAGTCATACGTGCTTATGGAAAAGAACTTGCGTGACATCGTTTGTCCTACCCTCCCGTGGCAGCGGGGTCCTAGCAGAAACTAAGGGATATTAAGGCCTACTTTTAATAGAGAACCGGACCAAAGCATTAACACATAGTGAATACATGAACTCCTCAAACTACGGTCATCACCGAGAAGTATCCCGATTATTGTCACTTCGGGGTTGTCGGATCATAACACATAATAGGTGACTATAGACTTGCAAGATAGGATCAAGAACACACATATATTCATGAAAACATAATAGGTTCAGATCTGAAAACATGGCACTTGGGCCCTAGTTAGCAACATCAATCTCAGAATATAGTGGATACTAGGGATCAAACCCTAACAAAACTAACTTGATTACATGGTAAATCTCATCCAACCCATCACCGTCCAGCAAGCCTACGATGGAATTACTCATGCACGGCGGTGAGCATCATGAAATTGGTGATGGAGGATGGTTGATGATGATGACATCGACAAATCCCCCTCTCCGGAGCCCCGCATGGACTCCAGATCAGCCCTCCCGAGAGAGATTAGGGCTTGGCGGCGGCTCCGTGTCGTAAAACGCGATGAAACTTTCTCTCTAATTTTTTTCTCCACGAGACGGAATATATGGAGTTGGAGTTGAGGTCGTTGGAGGTCCAGGGGGCCCACGAGATAGGGGGCGTGCCCTATAGGGGGGGCGCCCCCCTATCTCGTGGATAGGCCGTGGGCCCCCTGGTGTATTTCTTTCACCCAGAAATTCTTATTAATTACAAAAAGTGCCTCCGTAGATTTTCAGGACATCCCGAGAACTTCTCTTTTCTACACATAAAACAACATCATGGCAGTTCTGCTGAAAATAGCGTGAGTCCGGGTTAGTTTAATTCAAATCATGCAAGTTAGAGTCCAAAACAAGGGCAAAAGTGTTTGGAAAAGTAGATACGTTGGAGACATATCAACTCCCCCAAGCTTAAACCTTTCCTTGTCCTCAAGCAGTTCACTTGATAAACTTAAAGTGATAAAGAAAAACTTTTACAAACTCTGTTTGCTCTTTTTGTTGTAAACATGAAAAGCCAGCATTCAAGTTTCAGCAAAAATTATGAACTAACCATACTAGCAATAACACTTGGGTCTCACAATTACTCATATCAATAGCATAATCAGCTAGCGAGCCATAATAATAAAACTTGGATGACAACACTTTCTCAAAACAACCATAACAAGATATAACAAAATGGTATCTCGCTAGCCCTTTCTGAGACTGCAAAACATAAATGCAGAGCACCTTTAAAGATCAAGGACTAACTAAACATTGTAATTCATGGTAAAAGAGATCCAGTCAAGTCATACCCAGTATAAACCAATAGTAACACACGCAAATAACAGTGTGATCTCCAGCGGGTGCTTTTTAATAAGAAGGGTGATGACTCAACATAAAAGTAAATAGATAGGCCCTTCGCAGAGGGAAGCAGTGATTTGTAGAGGTGCCAGAGCTCGATTTTAAAATAGAGATTGAATAACATTTTGAGCGGCATACTTTCACTGTCAACGCAACAACTATGAGATGGTTGTATCTTCCATACTACATGTATTATAGGCAGTTCCCAAACAGAATGGTAAAGGTTTATACTCCCCCAACCACCAACAAGCATCAATCCATGGCTTGCTTGAAACAACGAGTGCCTCCAACTGACAACACAACCCTGGGGGAGTTTTGTTTAATTATTTTGATTTGCTTTGATCTTTTTGGATCATGGGACTGGGTATCCCGGTTATCGGCCCTTTCTCGTGAATGAGGAGCGGAGTTCACTCCTCATGAGAATAACCCACCTAGCATGGAAGATATAGGCAGCCCTAGTTGTAACATGAGCTGCTCGAGCATACAAAACAGAATTTATTTTGAAGGTTTGGAGTTTGGCACATACAAATTTACTTGGAACGGCAGGTAAATACCGCATATAGGAAGGTATAGTGGACTCATATGGAACAACTTTGGGGTTTAAGGAGTTTGGATGCACAAGCAGTATTCCCGCTTAGTACAGGTGAAGGCTATCAAAAGACTGGGAAGCGACCAACTGAGAGAGTGACAACAGTCATAAACATGCATTAAAATTAATTTACGCCGAGTACAAGCATGAGTAGGATATAATCTACCATGAACATAAATATCGTGAAGGCTATGTTGATATGTTTCAACTACATGCGTGAACATGTGCCAAGTTGAGTCACTCAATTCATTCAAAGGAGGATACCATCCCATTATACCACATCATAATCATTCTAATAGCATGTTGGCACACAAGGTAAACCATTATAACTCAAAGCTAATCAAGCATGGCACAAGCAACTATAATCTCTAAGTGTCATTGCAAATATGTTTACTTCATAATAAGCTGACTCAGAAACGATGAACTCATCGTATTTACAAAAACAAGAGAGGTCGAGTTCATACCAGCTTTTCTCATCCCAATAAGTCCATCATATGTCGTCATTATTGCCTTTCACTTGCACGACCGAACGATGTGTATAATAATAAGAGTGCATGTGCATTGGACTAAGATGGAATCTGCAAGCATTCAACTCAAAAGAGAAGACAAGTAATATGGGCTCTAAGTTAAATAAACAATCATGCATATGAGAGCCACTAAACATTTTCAATATGGTCTTCTTGACCCCCAAAGGAAAGAAAAGGAAATAAAACTATTTACACGGGAAAGCTCCCAACAAGTAAGAAGAAAAACTAGAAATGTTTTTGGATTTTCATTTTAATTTCTACTAAGAGCATGGAAATTAAACTAACTAATTTTTTTGGTTTTTCTCAAGGTTTATCAAACACACAAGAAGAAAACTAGAAAAAGGAATTTAAACTAGCATGGATAATACAATGAAAGAGTATGAGCACCGACGACTAGTGTGTGATCATGAATGTAAAGTCGGTGAGAAATACGTACTCCCCCAAGCTTAGGCTTTTGGCCGAAGTTGGTCTAATACCAAGGATCGCCTGGCTTATATGCAGACCGGGGTTGTACTGAGATGCAGCGGCAACCGCCTCCTGAGCTGTAGCGTGTTGGCGAGCTACCTCCACTCCCCTCTCGTACTCAGCTGGTTCCTCCCTGGTGGCAACATATCTTCCTTTTGCCTGATAATCAAAAAGGTAGGGAGCAGGAAGAGTAACAGGGACGATGTTGCGTCTGTTATAGATTAGTCAATAATGTAGGAATTGTTCATTCCTCTCAAGGAAATGATGATTAAACATAGCTTATTTATCCAAATAAACAGTGGTAAAATCATATCTCCCTCTCGTGGGGCTATACCAAGATAATTAGCCACACGGGTTGCATAAATTCCTCCAAAGAAATTTCCCTTTCTACTATTATTCTGCAACCTTCGTGCAACCATTGCCCCCAACTTATAACCTTTATAACCTAACACAACACTTTTGAGGACACACAGATTAGGGACACACATGTGACATGCTTCATCCTTACCGTTAATACATCTACCAATGAAGAGAGCAAAATAATGTATAGCAGGAATGAATGCTCCCTATGGTAGCTTGTGCTATGTCCCTAGATTCTCCCACAGTAATACTAGCAAGAAAATCTCTAAATTCAGATTTGTGAGGATCATTAATATTACCCCACTGCGGGAGTTTGCAAGCATTTGTAAAATCCTCTAAGTCCATGGTGTAAGATGTATCATAAATATCAAATAGGACACTAGGAGAATTACGCGTACGATTATATTTAAACCTCCGCACAAAGGAATCAATCAATTGATAGTACTGAGGACACTTATCTTGTAAGAAGTCCTCCAACTCAGCATTACACACATACGTGTCAAATTCCTCCTTAAAGCCTGCTCTGACCATAAAATCAATGGATGGCCACTCACAAGCTCATACATCCGCGTTCCTCGGCAATTCAACATCTTGCTCACGTATAGCAATCTTGGGCCCTTTCTTCACCGAGGAACCACCTTGGTACATTCTCCTAAGCATATTTCTTTTTCTGAAAATTTCTAAATGTTTAGTAACTTCAAAATAGAAGTGCATAAAACTAAACAAGATTGATAGCAACTACTCCTACAAGTTCCTAGAGCCTATATCATGCATTGGAATTGCTTGGGACCTCAAAAATTTAACATGCAAGCTCAAGAACATGGTCACTTATGTAGCAAAAAATTGCAATGAATAAAGCACTAGAACAAAAACTAATTGGATCAATGGAGGAGTCACATACCAAGCAACAATCTCCCAAAGCAGTTTTGTGAATGGAGCTTTGAGCAAGGAGATCGAAAATCGCAGCAAAATGAGCTAGAACTCGTGCTTGAGCTGGATGGGGATTTTTTTGGGGAAGAAGATGGAGTGTGTGGGTGCTGGCATAAGTGGAGGGGGGCCACCAGGGGCCCACGAGACAGGGGGGCGTGCCCAGGGATGATGAACGCGCCCTCCACTCTCGTGGCCTGGTGCTTGCCCCTCCTGTAGTGATTTCAGTGCCTAAAATCCTCAAATATTCCAGAAAAAATCATACTAAATTTGCAGGGCATTTGGAGCACTTTTATTTTCGGACTATTTTTTGATGCACGGATAATTTAGAAAACAAATGGATAATACTATTTTTGCTTTATTTATCTAAATAACAGAAAGTAAAAAGAGGGTACAGAAGGTTGTGCCTTCTAGTTTCATCCATCTCATGATCATCAAAATGAATCCACTAACAAGGTTGATCAAGTCTTGTTAACAAACTCATTCCGAATAGCACGGAGCCGGAGAAATTTCGAATAACACTAAGTTACCTCAACAGGGATATGAAAATCTCAATAATAATATCATACTTTTTCTTGACAGTAGGGAGAGGAAATTCAAAACCTCCAAAAATAATAGTTGGAACTTTTTCAATAGAATTGATGCTATGAACTTGAGATTGTTTCCTCGGAAAGTGTATCGTATGCTCATTACCATTAACATGAAAAGTGGCATTGCCTTTGTTGCAATCAATAACAGCCCCTGCAGTGTTCAAAAGAGGTCTACCAAGAATGATAGACATACTATCGTCCTCAGGAATATCAAGAATAACAAAATTCGTTAAGATTGTGACATTTGCAACCACAACAGGCACATCCTCACAAATACCGACAGGTATAGCAGTTGATTTATCAGCCATTTGCAAAGATATTTCAGTAGGTGTCAACTTATTCAATTCAAGTCTATGATATAAAGAGAGAGGCATAACACTAACACCGGCTCCAAGATCACATAAAGCAGTTCTAAGGTAATTTCTTTTAATGGTGCATGGTATAGTCGGCACCCCTGGATCTCCAAGTTTCTTTGGTATTCCACACTTAAAAGTGTAATTAGCAAGCATGGTGGAAATTTTAGCTTCTGGTATCTTCTTTTGTTTGTCATGATATCCTTCATATACTTAGCATAAGGATTTACTTTTAGCATATCAGTTAAGCGCATACGTAAGAAAATAGGTCTAATCATTTTAGCAAAGTGCTCAAAATCCTCATCATCCTTTGACTTGGATGGTTTAGGAGGAAAGGGCATGGGTTTCTGAACCCATGGTTCTCTTTCTTTACCGTGCTTCCTAGCAACAAAATCTCTCTTATCATAACATTGATTCTTTGATTGTGGGTTATCAAGATCAACAGCATGTTCAATCTCTACATCATTGTTTTTGCTAGGTTGAGCATCAACATGAACATTATCATTCACATTATCACTTGGTTCATGTTCATCACCTGATTGTGTTTCAGCATCAGAGATAGAAATATCATTGGGATTCTCAGGTGTGTCTACAGTAGGTTCATTAGAAGCATGCAAAGTCATATCATTTTTCTTTTTCTTCTTTTTGTAAGAACTAGGTGCCTCTAAATGATTTCTCTGAGAATCTTGCTCGATTCTCTTAGGGTGGCCTTCAGGATACAAAGGTTCCTGAGTTATTCTACCAGTTCTAGTAGCCACTCTAATAGCAAAGTCATTTTTATTATTTAATTCATCAAGCAAATAATTCTGAGCTTTAAGAACTTGCTCAGCTTGAGTAGAAACCATGGAAGCATATTTGCTAACAAGGTGAAGTTCATCTTAACTCTAGCCAGATTATCACGTGCACGTCCTATCTCGAAGGCATTATTCTTTAACTCTCTACCAACATAAGCATTAAAACTTTCTTGTCTAGCCATAAAGTCATCAAATTCATCTAAGCACGGGCTATGAAATTTAGTAGAGGGGATTTCAACTTTATCATATCTATAGAGAGAATTTACCTTTACTACCTGTGTCGGGTTATCAAGACAATGTGGTTCTTCAACAGGTGGTATATTAAGACCATGTATTTCTTCAATAGGAGGAAAATTCTTAACATCTTCAGCTTTAATACCTTTTTCTTTCATTGATTTCTTTGCCTCTTGCATATCTTCAGGACTGAGAAATAAAACACCTCTCTTCTTCGGAGTAGGTTTAGGAATAGGCTCAGGAATTGGGTCAAATGGTTCAGGAATTGCTTTAGAAATTGGCTCAAATGGTTCAGGAATTGCTTTAGTAAACATATTATTCAATAATATTTCTGCTTCGTCGACTATTCTTTCCCTGAAAACACAACCAACACAACTATCCAAGTAGTCCTTGGAAGCATCGGTTAGTCCATTATAAAAGATATAAAGTATTTCATTTTTCTTAAGAGGATGATCAGGCAAAGCATTAAGTAACCAGAGAAGCCTCCCCCAAGCTTGTGGGAGACTCTCTTCTTTGATTTGCACAAAATTATATATTTCCCGCAAGGCAGCTTGTTTCTTATGAGCAGGGAAATATTTAGCAGAGAAGTAATAAATCATATCCTGGGGACTACACACACAACTAGGAGCAAGAGAATCATACCAAGTCTTAGCATCAACCTTTAATGAGAACGGAAATATCCTAAGGATATGGAAATAGCAAGACTTCTCATCATGAGTAAACAGGGTAGCTATATCATTCAACTTGGTAAGATGCGCCACAACAGTTTCAGATTCAAGGCCATGAAAAGGATCAGATTCAACTAAAGTAATAATCTCAGGATCAATAGAGAATTCATAATCCTTATCAGTAACACAGATAGGTGAAGTAGCAAAAGCAGGGTCAGGTTTCATTCTAGCATTAAGAGACTGCTGCTTCAATTTAGCTAATAATTTCTTAAGATCATATCTATCATTGCAAGCAAAGATTTCCCTAGCAGCTTCTTCATTCATAACATAACCATTAGGAACAACATGCAATACATAATCACTGGGAGAACCTTCATCATCACTATCATCAATAATAGCATCTTCACTATTTTCATTCCCCCTAACTCTAGCAAGTTGTTCATCAAGAAATTCACCTAATGGCAAAGTAGTATCACGCACAGAAGTAGTTTCATCATGCATAGCAGAAGTGGCATCATCAATAACATGCGACATATCAGAATTCATAGCAGTAGCAGGTTTAGGTGTCGCAAGCTTACTAATAACGAAATGAGAATCTAGTGCAGAGCTAGATGGTGGTTCCTTATCTCCCCTCGCAGTTGAGGGCAAAATCTTGGTTTTAGCGTCTTTCAAGTTCTTCATAGTGATCAACAGATATAAATCCCAAGTGACTCAGAGAATTGAGCTATGCTCCCCGGTAATGGTGCCAGAAATTAGTCTTGATAACCCACAAGTGTAGGGGATCGCAACAGCTTTCGAGGGTGAAGTACAACCCAAATTTATTGATTCGACACAAGGGGAGCCAAAGAATATTCTTGAGTATTAGTAGTTGAGTTGTCAATTCAACCACACCTGGATAACTTAGTATCTGCAGCAAGGTATTTAGTAGCAAAGTAGTATGATAATAATGGTAACAGTAGCAAAAGTAAAGATAAATGTTTATGGGGTTTTGTAGCTGTTGTAACAGTAGCAACGGAAAAGTAAATAAGCGGAGAACAATATATGAAAAGCTTGTAGGCCATGGATCAGTGATGGATAATTATGCCGGATGCGATTCCTCATGTAATAGCTATACCATAGGGTGACACAGAACTAGATCCAGTTCATCAATGTAATGTAGGCATGTATTCCGTAAATAGTCATACGTGCTTATGGAAAAGAACTTAAATGACATCTTTTGTCCTACCCTCCCGTGGCAGTGGGGTCCTAGCGGAAAGCATTAACACATAGTGAATACATGAACTCCTGAAACTATGGTCATCACCGAGAAGTATCCTGATTATTGTCACTTCAGGATTGTAGGATCATAACACATAATAGGTGACTATAGACTTGCAAGATAGGATCAAGAACTCACATATATTCATGAAAACATAATAGGTTCAGATCTGAAATCATGGCACTCGGGCCCTAGTGACAAGCATTAAGCATAGCAAAGTCATAGCAACATCAATCTCAGAACATAGTGGATACTAGGGATCAAACCCTAACAAAACTAACTTGATTACATGGTAAATCTCATCCAACCCATCACCGTCCAGCAAGCCTACGATGGAATTACTCACGCACGACGGTGGGCATCATGAAATTGGTGATGGAGGATGGTTGATGATGACGACGGCGATGAATCCCCCTCTCTGGAGCCCCGCATGGACTCCAGATCAGCCCTCCCGAGAGAGATTAGGGCTTGGCGGTGGCTCCGTGTCGTAAAACGCGATGAAACTTTCTCTCTGATTTTTTTCTCCGCGGGACGGAATATATGGAGTTGGAGTTGAGGTTGGTGGAGGTCCAGGGGGCCCACGAGATAGGGGGGCGCACCCCCCTGTCTCGTGGACAGGCTGTGGGCCCCCTAGTGTATTTCTTTCGCCCAAAAATTCTTATTAATTCCAAAAAGTGCCTCCGTGGATTTTCAGGACATTCCGAGAACTTTTCTTTTCTACACATGAAACAACATCATGGCAGTTCTGCTGAAAACAACGTTAGTCCGGGTTAGTTTCATTCAAATCATGGAAGCTAGAGTCCAAAACAAGGGCATAAGTGTTTGGATAAGTAGATATGTTGGAGACGTATCAACCTATTCGATGTAATCTTCTTTTGCGGTGTGTTTGTCGAGATCCGATGAATTGTGGGTTTATGATCAAGATTATCTATGAACAATATCTGAATCTTCTCTGAATTCATTTATGTATGATTGGTTATCTTTGCAAGTCTCTTCGAATTATCAGTTTGGTTTGGCCTACTAGATTGATCTTTCTTGCAATGGGAGAAGTGCTTAGCTTTGGGTTCAATCTTGCGATGCTCGATCCCAGTGACAGTAGGGAAACGACACGTATTGTATTGTTGCCACCGAGGATAAAAAGATGGGGTTTATATCATCTTGCATGAGTTTATTCCTCTACATCATGTCATCTTGCTTAAAGCGTTACTCCATTCTTATGCACTTAATACTCTAGATGCATGCTGGATAGCGGTCGATATGTGGAGTAATAGTAGGAGATGCAGGTAGGAGTCGGTCTACTTGTCACGGACATGATGCCTATATACATGATCATACCTAGATCTTCTCATAACTATGCTCAATTCTATCAATTGGTCGACAATAATTTGTTCACCCACCGTAATACTTATGCTATCTTGAGAGAAGCCACTAGTGTAACCTATGGCCCCTGGGTCTATTTTCCATCATATTAATCTCCCGTCAACAAGCTATCTCTATTACCGTTTATTTTGCTTTCTTTATTTTTAGTCTTTATCATAAAAATACCAAAAATATTATCTTATCATCTCTATCAGATCTCACTTTTGCAAGTGGCCATGAAGGGATTGACAACCCCTTTATCGCGTTGGTTGCAAGGTTATTACTTGTTTGTGTAGGTACGAGGGACTTGAGCGTGGCCTCCTACTGGATTTATACCTTGGTTCTCAAAAACTGAGGGAAATACTTACGCTGCTTTGCTGCATCACACTTTCCTCTTCAAGGGAAAACCAACGCAATGCTCAAGAGGTAGCAAGGTCACGGGAGAAACCATGTTGCAAGTAATCATGTGAATTTGATATGTGTTCGATATTTTGATAGTATGTATGATGTGATTCCCTTAGTGGTGTCATGTTAACGTCAACTACATGACACTTCACCATATTTGGGCCTAAGGGAATGCATTGTGGAGTAGTTGTTACATGATGGGTTGCGAGAGTGACAGAATCTTAAACCCTAGTTTATGCGCTATTCCGTAAGGAACCGATTGGATCCAAAAGTTTAATGCTATCATTAGAATTTATTCTCAATACTTTTCTCGTAGTTGCAGATGCTTGTGAGGGGGTTAATCATAAGTAGGAATTTTTTTCAAGTAAGAACAACACCTAAGCACCGATCCACCCACATACCAAATTATAAAAGTAGCGAACACGAATCGAACCAACATGATGGAAGTGACTAGATGAAATTCCCGTGTACCCTCAAGAACACTTTGCTTACTATAAGAGACTATTTTGGCCTGTCCTTTTCCTCAAAAGGATTGGGCTACCTTGCTGCACTTTTGTTACTATTATCGTTACTTTCTTGTTACAAATTATCTTGCTATCAAACTACTATATTACTTACAATTTCAACACTTGCATAAATTACCTTGCTGAAAACCACTTGTCATTTCCTTCTCGACCTCATAAGAGGGAGACGGCCTCTCACCGTAGTGCCTGGTTTCTCTTGACCTGAGGGCCTGGTCAGACTCGACGTCGGGGGAGGGAGTCGAGAACCCGGGAGGTGGCGGCGGAAGGCGCCGGGCCGGGGGGGGGGGGGGGCCGCTGCGCATCGCTCCAGGTAGGGGGCGCGGGGGCCGGCACTGAAGAATCCGCAGCCGGAGGGACCTGAAAAAAAGGGAACACTGTCTCGACAAGTACACGTGCCTCGAGGTGTACACATGTTGAGTGACAGGATCATAGCACCGGTAACCTTTGGTGTTGGGAGGGTATCCAAGGAAGATGCATGGAACGGATCGGGGTGCGAGCTTGTGTGGCGTGGTGGACGCGGTGCCAGGATAACAGAGGCACCCAAGGATGCGGAGACCATCATAGGACGGTGGTGTACCGAAGAGAAGGTGGTGAGGGGCGTAGTTCCACCGAGGACGACACAAACGAATGTTAACTAAGAGGGTGGCGGTGGCGAGGGCATCGGGCTAAAACTGAGCGGGCACGTTAGAGTGAAAGAGTAACGTGCGAACGCAGTCATTAAGAGTGCAGAGAATGCACTCGGCGCGGATGTTCTGCTGTGAAGTGTAGGGGCAAGTCAGACGGAAGGTGGTGTCGTGAGAGGCGAGAAGTGTGTGAAGAGCGACGTTGTCAAACTCTTTTCCGTTATCAGTTTGGAGTGCAAGTATGGGGTGACCGAACTGGGTGGTGACATAGGAATAAATGGCGGTGAGCGTGGCTAAAGCATCGGATTTACGACGAAGAGGAAAATTCCACACATAATGAGAATAATCATCTAAAATCACCAAGTAGTATAGATAGCCCGTGTTACTCACAACGGGAGATGTCCAAACATCACTATGAAGTAATTGAAATGGAAAAGTGGAAAGTGAAGAAGATGCAGTAAAGGGAAGACGAACGTGCTTGCCTAAGCGACAAGCCTCACAAGAGTGCCCATCAAGCTTATTACATGAGAAAGAGAAACTCCTAAGAATTTGACGTAAAACGGTGTGGTTGGGGTGATCCAAGCGAGTGTGCCAAAGGTCAACGCCGGCGGTAAAGGCGACGGGTGTGGAGGTGGAGGCGCCATCGTGCACGGGGTAGAGCTCATCGGGACTGTCACACTGGTGAAGGACCATCCGGGTACGGGCGTCTTTCATAGAAAAGCTAACACCGTCAAATTCAACAGTAAGTGTGTTCTCATGATTAAGACGACAAACGGAAACTAGTTTCGTGACTAATTCAAGTGAAACAAGAACATTAGACATAGTGATGGGTATCGAAGTGGAGGGAAAACTAGTGCTTCCGATATGAGTAATAGGTAAGGAGGAGCCGTTGCCGACGGTGATATGAGTGGGTGTGTGAACGGGAGTGGAGGAGGTTAGGTTACCGGGATGAGCTGCCATGTGCGCAGTAGCACCTGAGTCCATGTACTAGTCGCCACCATCGACAGAGCTACTCGGCAATGGCGCGGAGTGTTGGGCGACGAGGAGGGTGGGGTCCCATGGCACAGGTACCGGCAGTGGCGAAAGGCCCCCATAGGGTGGCGCCGGGGCGGGCGGGCCATGACCACCGAGGGGCGGTGGCGCAAGGAGGGTGCCATAGTCGGCGCCCGTCGACTGGTAAGGCACGCCGAGGAACCCCTGGTGGCCCGCAGGAAGAGCTTGTTGGTAGTGCGGCGCCTCCCCAGTGCCCTGGACCGGCTGCTGCTGCAGGCGGCAATGGCGGCCTCCACGCCAGGTGCGTCGGCCCCTCCTCCTTGCAGCTGCTGCTGGGAAGGCGTGGGTGGCGGCAACGGGTAACACCCGACGGGTGCGGGACCACCGCAGGTGCTGAAATAGCCCGGAGAATCCATCGACGGGGCGGGTGGAGCATGGCCGCAGGCCATTGGAGGGGCCGATTTCATGTGGGTGAAGGAAGCCGGCGTGTTTGAGTACATGTAGCCGAAGAGAGACGACGCGGAAGAAGACATCGCAGTGGCGGCTGCGTCTAGGGGAGGAGTCACAGCGGCGGCCAGGGAGGAGCGGCGGAACGCGGTGGGGATGGGCGGCGGCGGCGGCACGGACCAGCGGCGGCGGCTAGAGGCGGCGGCAGCTGGGTGTGGTGGCGATAGGGATGAGCGACGGCGGCGGCACGGACCATCGGCGGTGGCTGGGTGTGGAGGAGGCGGTGGGAGGATGGAGCGCGGCGGCGGCGGCGGCGAGTGCAGCGGAAAGCGGAGGCGGCAGCCGGCAGCGACGGCGGCCGAAGAGAACCGGCAGCGGCAGGTGGAGGGAGCAGCGGCGGCGGTGCGATGGAGGCACGGCGGTGGAGGCTAGGCTAGGGTTATGTTTGACGTGCGATAGATACCATGTAGAGAGAAGTTTTGCCAATACAATGATGATTGTATTGATGGGGTGCTGGTGCACGCATATATAATACAAGGGAAGGCCTCTACCTCAACTATACAAGACTAGGAGGTGGGCCACAACTCCAATACACGAGTAATACAAAATACATACTCAACAATATGAGAGGAATTAAGGAGACACAAAATCTTAAGCTTGGGGATGCCCAAGGCATCCCAAGTTAATATTACAAGAAGTCTCAAGCATCTAAGCTTGGGGATGCCCCGGTAGGCATCCCACCTTTCTTCTTCCACAATTATCGGTTAGTATCAGTTGAGCCTAAGTTTTTGCTTCTTCACATGATGTGTGCTATTCTTGGTTTTTCATTTTATTTTCTTTTACCTTTTGCTTGCTGTTTTAATAAAACATTTATATCTAAAAGTTTTTAAATAAAAGATACTCCTCAAATAGCTGCCCATTTACATAACTACTCGCTTGATCTTCACGTATATCCTTTTTGGAGTAGTTTGTCATTTACTCTTTGCTTGACATATATCCTATGAGTAAATTGTTGAATAAATTCAATATCATGAAGTTGAAATTATATGTTCATATCATGCCTAGTGGTAGCTTCACATAGGGTTTAGAAAGTGAAATATTTTGAAGCTTGACAATCACAATATTGGTCATACAAGCAATTCATGAATGATTAGTAGAAGGAAGAGAACTTTCACATGCAAATACACTATCTTGGAAATCTTTTGTGATTATGAGCCCCCATCAAAATATTATATGCCAAAATTGTTTGACGTTGGACAAGACAACGTAATGATTTATGTTTGTTCATATTCACATAAAAGTTACATTGTCATAGATCCTTCAACATATAGTGCTTGCCCCCCATCTTTGCTAGCCAAAAATTCCATACTAAGTAGAGATACTACTTTTGTGCTCACTTTTCGTTTGTCTCTAGTGTTGAGGCACTCAAGGTACAAAATGCATTGGTGGATAGTGATTGGCTTGTTGCTATGCAAGAAGAGTTGAACAGTTTTGAATGCAACAATCTGTGGTCATTAGTCAAGAGTCCAACTAAGGACCACTATGGCATTGGAACAAAATGGACCTTCAAAAAGAAGCAAGATGAGAATGGTATAATCATCCGAAACAAGGCAAGGTTAGTGGTACAAAGGTACTCACAAGTTGAAGGTTTGGACTTTGATGAGACCTTTGCTCCTGTTGCCCGTCTTGAGTCTATTCACATCTTACTTGCTTATGCTGCTTTCAATGGTTTTACTTTACATCAAATGGATGTGAAGAGTGCTTTTCTTAACGGCCCTCTACAAGAAGAAGTATATGTATCACCACCACCTAGGTTTCCCGATCACAAAGACTATGTGTTTAACTTCACAAGGCTTTGTGTATGGCCTCAAACAAGCACCTCGTGCTTGGTATGATCATCTGAAGAAGTTTTTACTAGATGATGGCTTTGTGAGAGGGGTAATTGATCCCACTCTTTTTAGTAAGAGGAAAAGGGTGATTTAATCATATGCCAAATCTATGTAGATGATGTTGACATCCAATTTTGGCATGGTCAAGAACTTAATTAAGATGACCTCAAATGGAGAAGTGGTCTACATGAAAAAGTTCCGTATTGTTGATGTGAACATATTTGAAGTTTGGGTCATCGCTATCTGATCTCATCTTGAGGGAAACTATATTCAAAGTACTCAGATTTTATATTCAGAGTATTATTCGGCTAATTACGCCATCAAGACAGCCTCGCATGGAACAATGATCTACACGGATTGTCTTCGTCTCGTCGAAACGATTGGTTTTACTATAAAAATCATTCCTATCCGAATTCGTATGCAAAAGTTAGAGCCATCGGAATGCAGTTATGTCGGGAGGCAAAAAATGGCGCGCCCCACCAAACACCCTCTATGATGGGTAGCGCGAAAAATAGCCTGTTTTGTGCAAGTGATTTGGACCTCAAGCTGGCCTCTGATCAAAAAAAATTTATCAGGAAAGTTGTTCGTCTCGGCGAAACAGTCAAGATTGATTTTGGACTTGTTTCCATCCGAGGTCATTTACAACCATAAAAAAGACCCGCGAGGTGCAGCCAGTTTAAACCAAACAGTTTTGGAAAGTTCGGACAAAACCAATCCGAATTTGACTAGGGTTTTGGACGTGAATCCAACCCTTTTCCTTGCACTGGAAGGCCAGCCACCTCTTATATACGTAAGGGGTGGTGGCCGATTAAACAACACACAATCGATCAAATCATCTACCACTTTTTATCTTTTATCTTTTCTCCTTAACCCTAGTTCTTCTTCTTCCTCGTTCTTCTTGTTGCAGGGTGGCGAACCTCGAGGCCCTAGGGGCGATCAGGTCGACCTAGGGCAGTCCATAGCCGTCGCGCACCCTGACGGGGTCCCTCCCGTACGTGTGGGGTTTCGGATCTACAAAAGCTCCCGCTGGATTGCCTGCGTACCGCGCTTCCGGATGGGTCTTCTTCGACGTGAGCTGCGGTACATCACCCGCGGCGTCGAGGGTACACAGTGAAGTGTTCGTGTGTGAACACACTTTTTGGCGACTCCGCTGGGGATGAAGCTTTGAACGTTCTCCGGACCGTTCTTTCTACGAAGAGATCATCATCTAGGGTTTGCAATCTAGAAAGGTAATATGAATACCCAATTCACTTATGTAGATGCAAATAATGCATATGTTGTTGCTAGATCATTTAATCAGCATAATGTGTCGGCTAGCCCTAGTTTTATCAATCAAGCATCTAGTTATGCGCAGCAGCTGAGTCAGAATAATCTTCATGCTTCAACTTCATATAATTTTAGCAACATGCATCATATGTAACCCAACTCCCATGCATCGGCAACCCCAAAAACATATATGCCGATGAACAACATGATGAGTTCGGTTAATCAAGTTGAAATACCTCATGTAGGAACTTTCAATAGCATGCAACAAAGTGTTTCACCTTTTTATGCATCGGCAACTAATTTGCAACATGTTAATCTGAACATGCCGGTGGATAGGAGAATTGGCCATGCTACTTCTAATTATTCAGCCAATTGCCCTCAACAATCATATGCTACACCTCATGCTACTAATTTTTTGGCACCATATGCAACTGTAGGTATTCATAATTCGGCTTCGCACCTTCATGCTAATAGCCGAATAAGTGAAAATTCTATAGGATCACATGTGTGCTCACCTACTACCATAGCATATCATGCCCCCCTACACAATTACAGAATTTCGGCAACATCTCATTGCCGAAAGAGTCTAATAGCATCGGGGGGCAACCATATCCAGACTGGGTAGTTGAGAACAAGCTTACATTCTCTTGGGATTTGTGCAACTCCATTCGAAAGGAACTAATAGAAGGCGGGAAGCCTCATGTGCTGCAGTAAAAGCTAGAGTTGTGCAAATGATGCATTCGTCCAGTGTTGTACCATCTAGTGCACCCCCTAAACAATTGCAAAGTTTCAGCACCTCATTGCCGGAAAAGTCTCAAAGTATTGGGGGGCAATCTCATGAGGAGTGGATGGAAATTGAGATGAAGAAGTCTAAAGCTCGCCAAGCTGAGATGTGGGCTAAAATTAGACAAGAGCGAGAAGCCTTGCAAATACAAAAAGATAGAAGTATTGATTTAGGTAAAAAAGAAAATTCGATTACTGAAAAAGCCAAATCCAATATTATGTGTGCCGAATCTATTGAAGAAAAATAGGATGCCAAGGTGTTGGGGAGCCAACTGAAAAAAAAACAAAGCATCATTCAAATTACACCACCGTCATGCTCTCCCAACATATTGAAAGAGGTTTGTCTAGCAAGGTGATTTACCTATTTTCAGATTCGGTCGCAACTTTATTGTTGATGAATGTATTAGAAAAAAAATCTTATAAGTAATTTTGAAAGACAAATGATGAAGGGAAATTTACTTGTTAGCAACAAAATTGTTACCGAGCATATCGGTCAATACATTGTACCATTCAAAGAGACCGATAATGACTTACTATTGCAGCCAAAGCTTTTCCCATTGCTTTATTTAAAGTTCATGTCAGCGTTCTAGGAACGGGGGTCCCCACACTTGCCTGCCTGCGGCCTGCGGCATGGCTCGGGCAGTGGCCCAGTACGGCCCATCTTCATTGACTCAAGCTCAAGACCCTCGCGAGGAGCCAAGCCTCCCGGGGAGGACGAAAGGAAGCTTCCTCAGGAGTGGCCTCGCCAGGCAGGCTCGTGAGGAGGCAGAGAGATCAAGGCAAGGGTACCTCGCAAGGTGCTCATGATGCAAGCCATGAGGATCGAGGCAGGCGGGCGCCAGGCGAGCGTCGGCCTGCGTAGTGTCCTTGTTTCCTCTTTGGTGCAAAGGGAGCAAGCACAGACCAAGGCATCGGGCAATTTCGGTGCAACAAGATCAAGACCAGCAGAGCAGCAGGATGGAGGTCACCATGGAGCCCAAGACGGCGTCATCGTTAGAGTCTTTGGCAGTCGAAGACCAACTTTAGTCAGGATAAGTGTACTAGATGTTCCCCTTCAAAATGACCGTTGTTGGCACCCTTCCCACTCAATATTTGGGAAGAGGGCCAGGGCCTCTATATCTAGGGCTAGCCACCATAGTAGAAGGGAGAGATCGGGCATATGGGATCGAATCCTTCCCAAGCAGAGCCACACCACACATCCACAAGAACATCCCTCGCGAGGCAGTTCTTCCTTTGTATTGTTCATCATCAGCCCTTGAGGCAATCCACACACCACACACTGGAGCAGGGTATTACACCACAATGGTGGCCCGAACCAGTATAAACTCCGTGTCCCTTGTGTTGTTCATCTTGCTAGCCTAGATTCTTAGCGAGGCTTTGGAATGTGGGTCGGTGGAGGAGAGATCTTCGCGCGCACCCTAGAGTTCGAACCTCAAGGGTCTGCCGGGACCCAACATCCAACATTTGGCGCGTCAGGTAGGGGTGCGCCGGAGTTCTCCCAGCCGACGGCCCGTTCTCCATCAACACTGCACTTCGCCCTCATGGCAGGCAACGCGCCGCCCGCTCTAGCCTCAGGGGCCGGCGCCCTGCCCTGGGGGCTCCGAGCTCTGACCCCCGCCTTGCGACAGGTGCAGTGGCCAAAGAAGTTTAAGCCAGAGATGCCGCCGCGCTACGACGGCGTGGCGGATCCGCTAGCTTTCCTGCAAGCATATGAGGAGGCCATGCTCAAAGCCGGGGGCGATGACCGGGTCATGGCCAACGGGCTACCCATGGCACTCACCGACGTCCCTCGCATGTGGCTGCTCCACTTAACAACATCTTCGGTGAGACAGGTCTCCTGGGAGGAGCTATGCGGCCTCTTACTCACCCACCACGCAGCGCCGGCACTCCTGGTCATCGCGGCTCTCCTAGGTGGTTCGCAAGCCCCACGCACGAGTCTCCACGTCAAGCCGTTCGTTCGCCAGGTTGGCGCCGCCCTGACTCGTCGCCCAACTCCTCCGGGTTGGGCGGCACCCAAGGCCGACTTGACCTTCAGCTTGGATGATCACCCCGCCAACACCGCCTGCTCGGGATGCGCTCCTGATGCTGTGTACTCCTACCATCTGCCAGGTGGCCGTCACCAGGACCCTCATTGACGGCGGGGATGGCGTCGATGTGCTCTCATTCGAGGCCTTCAGCCTCCTCCACGTGCCGCTGGAGCGACTCCGACCCAGCCAGCCCTTCTCGGGCGTCGGGGGCAGCCCCACCGGCTCCTTGGGGAAGATCCGCCTCCCAGTGACATTCGGCACCCAAGCCAACTTCTGCACGGAGCTGGTCGACTTTGACATTGCCCCCATCGGCCTCCCGTACAACGCCATCCTCGGCTACCCGGCTTTGGCCCAGTTGATGGCAGCAACCCACCCGGCTTACAACCTGATGAAAATGCCCGGGAGCAGTGGTGTCCTCACCATAGCCGGAGATGCAAAAGATGCCCTACAGGCGCTCAAGCTTGTTTTCAAGGCAGCCGCGGTGGTGCAGCCCGCCAGCGCCAATCCCCCCAAGGCTAAGGGGGCTGCACTCACCAAGAAGAAGCAGATGTTCACCCAGGACAAAGCAGAGACCAAGCAAGTACCAGTCGACAAGGATGGGTCCTCCGGCAGCACCTTCACCATAGCCACCAATCTCGACCCCGAACAAGAGGAGGCCCTGGTGAAGTTCCTGCACGCGAACAAGGAGGTGTTCGCGTGGGAACCCAAGCAGCTTGCGGGGGTCCCAAGGCAAGTGATCGAGCATCACCTAAACGTATGCCCAATGTACACCACGTGAAGCAGAAGGCAAGGCGGCAGTCCACCGAGAGGCAAGCTTTCATCGTCCGGGAAACCCGCAAGGTGGAAACCGCGAGAGTCATTCGCAAGGTTCGCTATCCGGAATGGCTGGCAAGCCCGGTTATTGTGCCAAAGAAGGGGGGAATGGAGTGCATGTACGTCGGTTTCACCAACCTCTACAATGCTTGCCCACAAGATCCATTCCCACTCCCCCGCATCGATCAAATCGTCAACTCCACTACTGAGTGTGACCTGCTGTGTTTCCTGGATGCCTTCTCGTGCTATCACCAAATCAAGATGGCAGTCAAAGATGTGGAGAAGACGGCTTTCCTGATCCCGTGTGGGGTGTACTGGTACAACTGCATGCCGTTTGGATTGTGCAACGCGGGCGCAACCTTTCAGCGGCTGATGCACATCGCATTAGGCCGGTAGCTCGGGAGGAACGCTGAGGCTTATGTCGACGACATAGTAGTAAAGTCTCGGGAGGCGAAGACTCTGATATAGGACCTGTAAGAAACCTTCGCGAGCCTTCGTGAAGTGGACCTGCAGCTCAACCCAGAGAAGTGCGTGTTTGGTGTTCCATCTGGCAAGCTTCTGGGTTTCCTCGTGTCCCACAGAGGGATCAAGGCTAACCCAGAGAAGGTCAAGGCAATCGAGGACATGAGTCCATCGCAAACTCTCAGGGAAATGCAGAAGCTCGCTGGGCGAGTAACTGCACTAGGGCACTTCATCTCCAAGCTAGGGGAGCGCGCTTTTCCCTTCTTCAAGCTAATGAAGAGGAAGGGCCCGTTCGAATGGACCCAAGAGGCTGATGAAGTATTCCAAGATCTCAAGAAGTACCTGACCAGCCCTCCTGTGATGGTAGCTCCACGCCTGCAGGAGCCCCTGGTGCTTTATCTCGCCACCACACCATACTCCGCCAGCGCAGCTCTGGTGGCCGTCCGGGAGGAGCACCGGGCCAAGACCGCACCAGTCGCGACAACCCCAGGCCAAGAAGGCCCCGCAAGTGTCACACCCTCAGTAGATACAAGTCAGCCTCAGCAAGGAGGTGTCCTCACGGTTGAGGGGGCTCCACCAGTCCGTCAGGAGCTGGGGGCTCTTGCACCTCAGGAGGTGCTCCACTCCCCGGAGGGTGCGGGCTCCGTCGCTGCGCCTACCCTCGTCGAGCATCCCATGTACTTCATCAGCACAGTGCTAAGGGATGCAAGGGCATGGTACCCCATGGCTCAGAAGCTCCTGCTCGCACTGTTGGTGGACTCTCGGAAGCCGCAACACTACTTCCAAGGTCATCTCATCAAGGTCATCTGTCACACCCTAGCTAGTCATGCATTAGAGTGTTGCATCATGTTTACTCTTTCATCAGAAACTTGAAATGGGGATGACAGAACCCCCAGTCCCCTCTGAAACCAACTAGGGTTACTAAAATATTTTTTCAATGAACCTGAAATGCCCTTCTAAAATGCCCATCATTTTTGTCTTGGTTCAGAACCTCTGCCAAAAATGGTGCACATTTTCCTAGGCCATCCTAGGGTTTTTGAATTAAATCATAACTATTTGAATTTGGGCATTTAAAATAATATAAAATATTTAAATGCTCAAATATCTCCAAACTAAAATGTTTCATGTTGGAAATAATCCAACTATGGGCCAGAAATAGTTTGGTGATTTTTGAAGTTGCCTAGGTATTTTATTTAATTCAACAAAGTTGCAGATATATTAAATAAAAACAGAAACAGAGAAAAAGGGGGAAAACTTACCTGTGCGGCCCAGCCAGCTGGCCGGCCCAGCCAGCAGCCGACCCAGCCCAGCACTGTAGCTCCCCGTCGTCTTCCTCCCCTCGCCCCGAAGCTGCTGCGTGCTCGCGCGCGCACGGCCGCGCGGCCACCTCCTGCTTGCCGACGACCTCCTGGCCGCGTGGACGACGCCCGCAGCCCGTCCCGATCCCCCCTGCTCTCTCTCACTCTCCCCCGGCTCTCCTCTCCTCTCCCTCGCTCTCTCTCTCTCACGGCCAAACACCACCGTCGCTGCCGTTCGCCACAGCAGCCATCTCCGGCCACCCCTCGCTCCCCCGACTAGCTCAGAAGCTCCGCCTCGACTCCCTCTTCCTCCCCACCGCTCCACAGCTCCCCGGAAGCCCTGCATCGCCGCCACGTCGCCGTTCCCCTCTTCGGGCTCCGACCGTCGTCGCCGTCAAATTCATCGTCACCAGCGCGTCCCCGAGCCCGCTAACCATCCCTGCAGCTCCGCGGTGAGCTCCCGGATCGTTTCCCCCTTCTTCCCTGGTCTCTCCCGACCTCTAGGCCCTAGCCCCACCTTGGCCGAGAGCTCCACGCCGCCGGCGATGTCGCCGTCGTGGCCACGGTCGCCGTAGCGCCCAACCGAGCACACCATCGTGCTCCACACATCACCAGGAGCACGTAGCACGCACCAACACCTCCCCTAACGCCCTACAACACTGATCCCGACCGCACCCGAACTCCGGCCGCCGCAGCCGAGCTCGCCGCCGTCAACTCCGGCCACCCCGAGCCCAACCACCACCACCAATAGCCGCGGCTCAACCTCAGCAACACATAGATGCCTTCCGCCGTCCATTTGGTTGCCGGAATGGCAAAAAGCACTCTCGCCGCCGTCTCGGACCTCGCCGGCGTCATGTCGCCGGTGGGGTTTGACTTGTCCGACCTGGGGTTTGACCCCCCAGGGTCACTGACGCGTGGGCCCTGTCGGCCAGGTGGTTAGGTTAGCGCTAACTACTGTTAGTCAACCCCCCTGACACTGACAGTGGGCCCCAGCGCCACTAATTAGTAATTAGAATTAATTTAAACCTGGTTAACCCCCCTGTCACTGACGTGTGGGCCCCACACGTCAGGTTTGACCTCAGCCAGCCACAGTTGACCACTGACGTCATGCTGACGTCAGGCTGACGCAGTAATTGATTTTCTGGATTTAAATTAAATCAGGAAATTCCAGAATATTATTTAAACTTCAAAAATTCATAACTTTTATTCTGTAACTCCAAATTGGACAAATTATATATGAAAAATGATCAGAAAAATCCAATCTATCCATCTGTACTATTTTCATGCATGATCAAACAAGTTAAATTGATGTTTTAAACAGAATAAGGAAAAGCACTTAAAGAGGCCATACTTGAGTTTGAAATTTGAATCTTTGATTCAAATTTGTTCAAACCCCTCTGGTTTTAGCTGCATTAGCCCAACACACTCATATTGCCATGTTTCATGCATGCATCATATTGTTGCACATTGTTTGGTGATGCTTGTGTACCGATGTCCTTTGCGACAGGTTCTGTCTCCGAGGAGTACCGTGATTATCCTAACGAAGAATCATATCCGAGCATCGAACCATCAGGCAAGCAACCAACCATTTGATCATATCGATACAATCCCATGTTCTCGCTCCTGCTCCCGTTTACTGCATTAAGACAACGCGATTCAAACTGCTGTGTGCTACGGTAGTTGAACCCATTTCCTCTGCATGACCTGTCATTGCCACAGTAACTAGATGAAACCCACTAGCATGTGTAGGAGTTGATTGAGCCATATGTATGTGTTGTTCCTACCTTGCTATGCCTGCTATGCTTAGAGTCGTGTCAGGTCTGGTTCATCTGGGTGATGGGCTAGAGTGAAATGATTATGTCGGTAATGAGAGTGGTGTGGTGAACACGATTTGGTAAAGGTATCGATGAGAGGCCATGTAGGAGTACATGGTGGGTTGTTTCATTGAAGCCGACCTTAAGCACTGAGATCTGTATGTGTGATTTAAGAATCAGCTACTACCATGCATTGGGCCCGAAACCAATGGACCCTCTCGGCTTCTTATTCACCCTAGTTCTCCGTCCAGGAGTTGCAAGTAGTTTCTGGTGTTTGTAGCCTACTGGAGGCCGTGGACAGCGCTGACCGTAGGGGTGGGCTGTGATGCGGTAGGTACGTGGCCGGGTGTACCGAATACCCATTAGGTATCTCGGGAACCCTGTTCACATCGTTCAGGGCCGTATTGGAAACCTCGGCCGGACTCCCTGCGGATGGAACCTGAATAGGCGATAAACCTGGACTGGAGGCTTAGGTGACTAGGTAGGTCGTGGCCGACACCCACGTTGGGCTTCCGCTTGAAGGTTGCCGAGTACATGTCGTGTAAACGACGATAAGTGGTGAGAGCGTGTATGAAGAAGTACACCCCTGCAGGGTTAACATGATCTATTCGAATAGCCGCGTCCGCGGTAAAGGACTACTTGGTTGCCTATACAGTTCATAGACAAGTAAATGGAAACTACTAAAAGCCTCAAGATAAGTGTGAGTGCCGAGGATGGCTCTTCCATAGGTAGACGGAGGTGGATCCTCGGTAGTGTATTGAAGTGGTGAGTAGTGGACTCGTGTGCGCAAAATATTTCAAGTTGGAGTATCGTAGGATAGTCTAGCCAAGAGTCAAAGCTAGCTTGCTGCAACAACTCCACCAACCCTTCTTGATACTATGCATGTATGTAGGATCTGATGTAAGTCTTGCTGAGTACCTTTGTACTCATGTTGCTATAATCTACATTTTTACAGAAGACGCTGCAACCCCTTCTGATGGGTTCTATGTAGACGTTGACATCAACGAGTAGGCTAAAGACCCAGGTGGTGACCCTGAGCTTGTGATGGACCACGTAGTATAGTTAGGCTTTCCAAGCCTCTTTTATTTTACTAGTTGTCTGTACTCAGACAAGTTACTTCCGCTGCTGGTTTGTATGACTGTATGACTTGTATGTGGGGTCGTGAGACCCATACCTTTGTGTATGATATGTATGGCTCCCTGAGCCTTAAATAAAGTACTTGTGTCATAGAGTCATGTTGTGATGCTTCGTTGTATTTGCACATATCGAGCATATTGTGTGTATGATTGAAATGCTTGGTATGTGTGGGATCTGACTATCTAGTTGTTTATCTTTAGTAGCCTCTCTTACCGGGAAATGTCTCCTAGTGTTACCGCTGAGCCATGGTAGCTTGCTACTGCTCTGGAACACTTAGGCTGGCCGGCATGTGTCCTTCTTCGTTCCTGTGTCTGTCCCTTCGGGGAAATGTCACGCTTTGAGTACCGGAGTCCTGTTAGCCCGCTACAGCCCGGTTTACCGGAGTCCTGCTAGCCCAGTGCTACAGCCCGGACCCACTTGCTGATGACCGACACGTTCGAAGCTGGGTCATGGATGCCTGTCCCTGTAAGTCTGTGCCACTTTGGGTTTACGACTAGTCATGTCAGCCCGGGCTCTTTATCATATGGATGCTAGCGACACTATCATATACGTGAGCCAAAAGGCGCAAACGGTCCCGGGAAAAGGTAAGGCGACACCCGTGGGGATACCGTGCGTGAGGCCGCAAAGTGATATGAGGTGTTACCAGCTAGATCGATGTGACATCGAGTCGGGGGCCTGACAGCGTTGGTATCAGAGCCGGACTGCCTGTAGGTTCTCCAAGCCAAACTGGTCGATGTTGAGTCTAGAAATTCTTTAGTTATATGTAGGGGAATTGTTTGTGGGATGGAACGTAAGGCTCTTTTTACTCCTTATACCTTATGACTTTTCTGATCTGAGTCAGTCCATTCTTCCACCGGGGGTTAAGGAATTAGGATCTGTTCTCTCTATCAGGATCACGTGTTACTAATCAGTAGTACCTTATAAGTTTGATGGTTACAAGCCTAGTTCAGTTCTACTACCACATTATGTTGCCAGAATGGTTCAGAACTTTGATGTGATGATGTTGAGTGTGTACGAAATCCTTTGTTAAATGTCTCAACATCCTTTTTGAGCATTCACAGCTGTTATGCTACCGAAATTTTGCTAGAAATTCTAACGCCCTTGCATTATAAATATGCTTTCAGATGGCCACTCGCGACCTCAATCAAGTGGTTCGCCTGACTCGATGCCTAGATGTACCCGGCCATACTGCTAAGTTGGTCAGGGTAATGACTGAGGCTGGATACCGCTGGTATCCTGAGTACACGGTCGAAGAGCAATTCCGAGACTTTAATCAAAGCCAGTATCTCTGCACTGTCAGGATATTTCCATCTTATCCTGGATCCACCGAGCCTCTTCACTGCTCCTATGGACTCGGGGTTACTATTGAGATGGCTGTGCAGGACGCCGCCTACTCTATGATGACCATCATGCGAGTCAGATCTGGTCTATTTCGGGACTCTGATTTCCGGTATATGCCAGGATCACTTCCGGGAGCACAAGGGTATCTCCAGGCTATCTATGCTGACTCCACTCAGGAGGATTCACGGACTCGCACCATTGCTGAGATGCTCGAGGATAAGGACCGTGAAAATCGGGCCTTAAGGTTAGAGCTCTTCAATACCCGTGCTGACCACTGGGCCACTTTGACTTGGTTCGCACCGGCGGTGCAAGCTGGATATTCGGATATGCGCGATCTCTATCCTGTGAGATCTGCTCTGCCAGACGTGATGGTTTGGCGTGATGTAGGAGGCATCACCCCACCTCGCGGTCCCCGCAGGCCACCGTTTGTTGGTCCAAGGCCTCATCCTAGCCCCTATGGTCCACAAGCTCCGCGAGACCGTCTGTTTCCGGATGATCATGTTGAACTTCCAGGCTATGGAGGTGACTTCTATGAGGACTACTACGGATCGGTCTGAATTAGGGGTAGTATCACTAGTTCGCACTAGCCGTGTCGTCTATCGTCCTGCGTGACTCGTGGGATATGACCTAGTTTGTACTCTTTCCGGAGATGTAGAAAAATAATGTATAGGAGCTTGGAATGCCTCCGATGAGATGTAATCCTCTTTTCACCGTAATAGTACTTTGTTTGGTCTTGTACTAAACCCTGTATGGTGTGTATGACGATGGAATAAAGAAGCAGTTCCTGTATCTACCATGTCATATGGATGATCATCTTGCATTTCGAGTTATTCCTTACATTATGTATCCTATGTCGGAATTTTATCATTCTGACTAAATCATTGTCTTGTTTACCTAGGATGGTCAACACGCGCGCTAACCCTGCTTCTCAAGAGCAGGCCGAGGGCAGTGAGGGCAGGAATGACAATCTGCCTCATCCTCCTTCACTAGCCGAGGTTATGATGGAAGCTGAGAGAAACAAGCGGGAGACAAACCGTTTGTTAGAGCGTATTGAACAGAATACAGCACACCATCAGAGGGCTAACGTGGTGTCACTCAGTGATTTTATCAAATTGCATCCACCCACGTTCCACCACTCCGTCGAGCCTCTCGACGCTGATGACTGGCTTCGCAGTATCTCTCACAAGCTGCGTTCCACGCTGGTAGCGGAGGCTGACAAGGTCACCTTTGCCGCATATCATCTTGAAGGCCCCGCCAGTCTATGGTGGGAGAATTATGGAGCTATGCGCCCAGCGGGCCATGTCACAACTTGGGCTGAGTTCAGCGAGGCTTTCCGTGAACATCACATTCCGGAGGGTCTCATGGACCGTAAACGTGAGGAATTCTGCAATTTCACCCAAGGCCGACTTTCTGTGGATGTCTATAGCAGGGAGTTTGGTAATCTCGCCCGATATGCAACTGAGGAAGTTTCTACTGACGCCAAGAAGCAAGCAAGGTTCCGTAAGGGCCTTAGTCCTGAGCTTCGCCGCGACCTCCGTCTGCATGAGTGCACATCTTTTTCGAAACTTGTCAACAAAGCCATCAGTGCTGAAACTGGTCAGACTGACTATGACGCAACACGCAAGCATGGACGTGACATGGGTTCCTCATCCGGTGCTGGTCCTCAGAAGCGCCGCGTGTGGGTACCCAACACCGCCCTGCCACCCAGGTTCACACCGAGGCCATCTTTCCAGGCGCCTCACCCTGTTCAACAGTCTGCACCGGCCAAGCCCTATGGGGGTCCAACCAATAATGCTCCTCCATGTACTAGTTCCGTGACTTGTTTCAAGTGTGGGGAATCTGGTCACTATATGCGTGAGTGTCCCCAGACCAACCCCAATCAATCTGCTAAAGCTGTTGGCCGTGGCAAGCCGACAGGGAAGGTGTTTCATGCTAAACCGGTAACCGCTTCACGTGGCCATGTCAACTGTATCTCTGCCGAAGAAGCTCAAGAGGACCCCAACGTCGTTCTCGGTACGCTTCTTGTTAACTGCCACCCGGCATCTGTTCTTTTCGATACAGGAGCCTCTCATTCTTTTATATCTGAAAATTATGCTCGTTTGCATAACGTTGCATTCTGTGACTTGCCATCCATTATGGAAATCTCTACCCCTGGGTCTAGATGGCAGACCTCTAGGGTAAGTTATGGAAATGAGATCCAAGTCGACAGACTTGTTTTCCTTGCGTCTTTGATAGCCCTTAAATCTTCAGATATTAATATCATTTTGGGTATGGACTGGATGTCAGCTCATCAAGCCAAAATTGATTGCTTCTCTAGGACTGTTCAACTCACCCATCCTTCGGGGAAGATAGTTAATGTCTTGACCCGAATAGCCAAGCGACAATTATATTCTCTTAACGCCAGCCCTTTGCCAGACCTTGAGGACGTTCCGGTAGTCCGTGACTTCCCGGATGTCTTTCCAGAAGAATTGCCAGGTGTTCCACCTGACAGGGATGTTGAGTTCGTAATAGACCTCATTCCAGGAACCGTTCCGATTGCTAGAAGACCTTATAAGATAGCACCCTTAGAACTAGCCGAGCTTAAGAAACAACTCGATGAGTCCTTGAAAAAGGGTTTCATCCGACCTAGTTCATCTCCGTGGGCTTGCCCCGTCCTATTCGTCAAGAAGAAGGATGGTACGGACCGGATGGTTGTAGATTACCGACCTGTCAACTTGGTCACAATCAAGAACAAATACCCGCTTCCCAGGATCAACGACCTGTATGATCAGCTCGCTGGATCCTCAGTCTTCTCCAAGATGGATTTGAGGTTAGGCTACCATCAAATCAAAATCAGAAACGGGGACATTCCTAAAACGGCCTTTGTTACTCGTTATGGCCAATACGAGTACACCGTCATGTCCTTCGGTTTAACCAACGCTCCAGCCACCTTTTCTCGGTTAATGAACTCAATCTTCATGGAGTATTTGGATAAATTCGTCGTAGTTTATCTCGATGATATACTCATCTACTCCAAGAACGAGGAAGAACATGTCGAACATTTAAGGCTAGTGTTGAAGAAACTTCGAGAGCATCGCCTTTATGCCAAATTTTCAAAATGTGAATTCTGGTTGACAGAAGTGACCTATCTGGGTCATGTAATATCTGGTAACGGTATTGCTGTTAACCCTGAGCGAGTTCAAGCCGTCCTTGATTGGACTCCACCTGAATCGGTCAAGCAAGTTCGGAGTTTTCTAGGCTTAGCGAGCTATTGCCGTCGCTTTGTCGAGAACTTCTCCAAAGTTGCTAAACCCCTAACCGAACTCCTCAAGAAAGATAAGAAGTTCGAATGGACTCCACAATGTGAGCACAGCTTTCAGGAACTGAAGAGACGCCTAACCTCTGCTCCCGTACTGGTACCGCCAGACTTCTCCAAGGACTTTGTTATCTACTGCGACGCCTCGCGACAAGGGCTAGGTTGCATTCTCATGCAAGATCGACACGTAATTGCTTACGCTTCACGGCAATTACACCCACATGAGGAGAATTATCCTACTCATGATCTAGAGCTTGCAGCCGTAGTCTATGCACTTAAGACCTGGCGACATTATCTCCTCGGTAATCGTTGCGAAATATTCACTGATCACCAAAGCCTGAAGTACATTTTCACCCAACCGGATTTGAATCTCAGGCAGAGACGTTGGGTTGAATTGATCACAGACTTCGACTTAGGAATAACCTATACCCCAGGGAAAGCCAACGTCATGGCTGATGCGCTAAGTCGTAAATCTTATTGTAACAACCTAATGTTACAACAAAGTCAACCGCTTCTCCATGAGGAATTTCGGAAGCTTAACCTTCACATTGTACCTCAAGGTTTTCTCTCCACCTTGGTGGCAAAACCTACCCTTACGGATCAAATTATCAAAGCACAGAAGGTAGATCCGGGAATCTCCCGCATCAAGAGAAACATTCAGAAAGGAATTGCGAATTGCTTCTCCGTTAATGATCAAGGAGTAGTATACTTCGGGGATCGACTAGTGGTTCCCAAGGTGCGCAACCTAAGGCGATTAATCCTTAAGGAAGCTCATGAATCTCCTCTCACTATTCATCCCGGTAGTACTAAGATGTATCAGGATCTACGCCAGAGGTTCTGGTGGACTAGGATGAAGAGGGAAATCGCTCAGTATATTGCTAATTGCGACGTCTGTCGTCGTGTAAAAGCAGAGCATCAACGGCCTGCTGGCACCCTTCAACCCTTAGCTATTCCTGAATGGAAATGGGATAAAATTGGTATGGATTTCATTACCGGTCTTCCCAGGACCAAAAGAGGGAATAATGCTATTTTCGTCGTGGTCGATCGTCTTTCCAAGGTAGCTCATTTCTTACCTGTTCGTGAGAGTATAACCGCTAGTCAGCTGGCAGACTTATACATCTCCCGAATAGTGTCCCTCCATGGTGTTCCTTTGGAAATTAACTCGGATCGAGGAAGTCTTTTCACCTCTCGATTCTGGGAAAGCTTCCAAAATGCTATGGGAACCCGTCTCTCCTTCAGCACCGCTTTCCACCCTCAGTCAAGTGGTCAAGTGGAACGCGTCAACCAAATTCTAGAAGACATGCTCCGAGCCTCTGTTATCTCATTCGGAATGGACTGGGAGAAGTGCCTTCCATTTGCCGAATTCGCTTACAACAACAGCTATCAATCTAGCTTGGGTAAAGCCCCTTTTGAAGTTCTCTATGGACGACGATGTCGAACACCCCTTAACTGGTCAGAGACCGGGGAAAGACAATTCTTTGGCCCGGACATGATTCAGGAAGCAGAAGATCAAGTTCGTATCGTTCGTGAAAAGTTGAAAACAGCCCAATCTCGTCAAAAGAGTCAATATGACCGAAAACATAAGGCTATGACTTTCGAGGTTGACGAGAAGGCTTATCTTCGGGTCACCCCTCTGAAGGGAACCCATTGTTTCGGTATCAAAGCCAAATTGGCTCCTCGTTACATTGGACCTTTTCGCATTCTCGCCAAACAAGGAGAAGTTGCCTACCAGTTGGAACTACCTCCGCACCTCTCCAGAGTTCACGATGTCTTCCACGTTTCTCAACTCAGGCGTTGCTTCTCGGATCCTATCCGTGAAGTGGACCACGAAACGCTTGATCTCCAAGATGATCTTACATATCGAGAGTACCCCATTCGTATCCCCGATCAAGCCGAACGTACCACGCGACGTCATAATATCAAGTTTCTCAAGGTTCAATGGTCGCACCATTCTGAGGATGAAGCAACCTGGGAAAGGGAGGATCGTCTTCGACTCGAGTATCCCGCCTTCTTCCCGGAGGAACCCAAATCTCGGGACGAGATTCTTTTGAGTGGGGGTGAGTTGTCACACCCTAGCTAGCCATGCATTAGAGTGTTGCATCATGTTTACTCTTTCATCAGAAACTTGAAATGGGGATGACAGAACCCCCAGTCCCCTCTGAAACCAACTAGGGTTACTAAAATATTTTTTCAATGAACCTGAAATGCCCTTCTAAACTGCCCATCATTTTTGTCTTGGTTCAGAACCTCTGCCAAAAATGGTGCACATTTTCCTAGGCCATCCTAGGGTTTTTTAATTAAATCATAACTATTTGAATTTGGGCATTTAAAATAATATAAAATATTTAAATGCTCAAATATCTCCAAACTAAAATGTTTCATGTTGGAAATAATCCAACTATGGGCCAGAAATAGTTTGGTGATTTTTGAAGTTGCCTAGGTATTTTATTTAATTCAACAAAGTTGCAGATATATTAAATAAAAACAGAAACAGAGAAAAAGGGGGAAAACTTACCTGTGCGGCCCAGCCAGCTGGCCGGCCCAGCCAGCAGCCGACCCAGCCCAGCACTGTAGCTCCCCGTCGTCTTCCTCCCCTCGCCCCGAAGCTGCTGCGTGCTCGCGCGCGCACGGCCGCGCGGCCACCTCCTGCTTGCCGACGACCTCCTGGCCGCGTGGACGACGCCCGCAGCCCGTCCCGATCCCCCCTGCTCTCTCTCACTCTCCCCCGGCTCTCCTCTCCTCTCCCTCGCTCTCTCTCTCTCACGGCCAAACACCACCGTCGCCGCCGTTCGCCACAGCAGCCATCTCCGGCCACCCCTCGCTCCCCCGACTAGCTCAGAAGCTCCGCCTCGACTCCCTCTTCCTCCCCACCGCTCCACAGCTCCCCGGAAGCCCTGCATCGCCGCCACGTCGCCGTTCCCCTCTTCGGGCTCCGACCGTCGTCGCCGTCAAATTCATCGTCACCAGCGCGTCCCCGAGCCCGCTAACCATCCCTGCAGCTCCGCGGTGAGCTCCCGGATCGTTTCCCCCTTCTTCCCTGGTCTCTCCCGACCTCTAGGCCCTAGCCCCACCTTGGCCGAGAGCTCCACGCCGCCGGCGATGTCGCCGTCGTGGCCACGGTCGCCGTAGCGCCCAACCGAGCACACCATCGTGCTCCACACATCACCAGGAGCACGTAGCACGCACCAACACCTCCCCTAACGCCCTACAACACTGATCCCGACCGCACCCGAACTCCGGCCGCCGCAGCCGAGCTCGCCGCCGTCAACTCCGGCCACCCCGAGCCCAACCACCACCACCAATAGCCGCGGCTCAACCTCAGCAACACATAGATGCCTTCCGCCGTCCATTTGGTTGCCGGAATGGCAAAAAGCACTCTCGCCGCCGTCTCGGACCTCGCCGGCGTCATGTCGCCGGTGGGGTTTGACTTGTCCGACCTGGGGTTTGACCCCCCAGGGTCACTGACGCGTGGGCCCTGTCGGCCAGGTGGTTAGGTTAGCGCTAACTACTGTTAGTCAACCCCCCTGACACTGACAGTGGGCCCCAGCGCCACTAATTAGTAATTAGAATTAATTTAAACCTGGTTTAACCCCCCTGTCACTGACGTGTGGCCCCCACACGTCAGGTTTGACCTCAGCCAGCCACAGTTGACCACTGACGTCATGCTGACGTCAGGCTGACGCAGTAATTGATTTTCTGGATTTAAATTAAATCAGGAAATTCCAGAATATTATTTAAACTTCAAAAATTCATAACTTTTATTCTGTAACTCCAAATTGGACAAATTATATATGAAAAATGATCAGAAAAATCCAATCTATCCATCTGTACTATTTTCATGCATGATCAAACAAGTTAAATTGATGTTTTAAACAGAATAAGGAAAAGCACTTAAAGAGGCCATACTTGAGTTTGAAATTTGAATCTTTGATTCAAATTTGTTCAAACCCCTCTGGTTTTAGCTGCATTAGCCCAACACACTCATATTGCCATGTTTCATGCATGCATCATATTGTTGCACATTGTTTGGTGATGCTTGTGTACCGATGTCCTTTGCGACAGGTTCTGTCTCCGAGGAGTACCGTGATTATCCTAACGAAGAATCATATCCGAGCATCGAACCATCAGGCAAGCAACCAACCATTTGATCATATCGATACAATCCCATGTTCTCGCTCCTGCTCTCGTTTTACTGCATTAAGACAACGCGATTCAAACTGCTGTGTGCTACGGTAGTTGAACCCATTTCCTCTGCATGACCTGTCATTGCCACAGTAACTAGATGAAACCCACTAGCATGTGTAGGAGTTGATTGAGCCATATGTATGTGTTGTTCCTACCTTGCTATGCCTGCTATGCTTAGAGTCGTGTCAGGTCTGGTTCATCTGGGTGATGGGCTAGAGTGAAATGATTATGTCGGTAATGAGAGTGGTGTGGTGAACACGATTTGGTAAAGGTATCGATGAGAGGCCATGTAGGAGTACATGGTGGGTTGTTTCATTGAAGCCGACCTTAAGCACTGAGATCTGTATGTGTGATTTAAGAATCAGCTACTACCATGCATTGGGCCCGAAACCAATGGACCCTCTCGGCTTCTTATTCACCCTAGTTCTCCGTCCAGGAGTTGCAAGTAGTTTCTGGTGTTTGTAGCCTACTGGAGGCCGTGGACAGCGCTGACCGTAGGGGTGGGCTGTGATGCGGTAGGTACGTGGCCGGGTGTACCGAATACCCGTTAGGTATCTCGGGAACCCTGTTCACATCGTTCAGGGCCGTATTGGAAACCTCGGCCGGACTCCCTGCGGATGGAACCTGAATAGGCGATAAACCTGGACTGGAGGCTTAGGTGACTAGGTAGGTTGTGGCCGACACCCACGTTGGGCTTCCGCTTGAAGGTTGCCGAGTACATGTCGTGTAAACGACGATAAGTGGTGAGAGCGTGTATAAAGAAGTACACCCCTGCAGGGTTAACATGATCTATTCGAATAGCCGCGTCCGCGGTAAAGGACTACTTGGTTGCCTATACAGTTCATAGACAAGTAAATGGAAACTACTAAAAGCCTCAAGATAAGTGTGAGTGCCGAGGATGGCTCTTCCGTAGGTAGACGGAGGTGGATCCTTGGTAGTGTATTGAAGTGGTGAGTAGTGGACTCGTGTGCGCAAAATATTTCAAGTTGGAGTATCGTAGGATAGTCTAGCCAAGAGTCAAAGCTAGCTTGCTGCAACAACTCCACCAACCCTTCTTGATACTATGCATGTATGTAGGATCTGATGTAAGTCTTGCTGAGTACCTTTGTACTCATGTTGCTATAATCTACATTTTTACAGAAGACGCTGCAACCCCTTCTGATGGGTTCTATGTAGACGTTGACATCAACGAGTAGGCTAAAGACCCAGGTGGTGACCCTGAGCTTGTGATGGACCACGTAGTATAGTTAGGCTTTCCAAGCCTCTTTTATTTTACTAGTTGTCTGTACTCAGACAAGTTACTTCCGCTGCTGGTTTGTATGACTGTATGACTTGTATGTGGGGTCGTGAGACCCGTACCTTTGTGTATGATATGTATGGCTCCCTGAGCCTTAAATAAAGTACTTGTGTCATAGAGTCATGTTGTGATGCTTCGTTGTATTTGCACATATCGAGCATATTGTGTGTATGATTGAAATGCTTGGTATGTGTGGGATCTGACTATCTAGTTGTTTATCTTTAGTAGCCTCTCTTACCGGGAAATGTCTCCTAGTGTTACCGCTGAGCCATGGTAGCTTGCTACTGCTCTGGAACACTTAGGCTGGCCGGCATGTGTCCTTCTTCGTTCCTGTGTCTGTCCCTTCGGGGAAATGTCACGCTTTGAGTACCGGAGTCCTGTTAGCCCGCTACAGCCCGGTTTACCGGAGTCCTGCTAGCCCAGTGCTACAGCCCGGACCCACTTGCTGATGACCGACACGTTCGAAGCTGGGTCATGGATGCCTGTCCCTGTAAGTCTGTGCCACTTTGGGTTTACGACTAGTCATGTCAGCCCGGGCTCTTTATCATATGGATGCTAGCGACACTATCATATACGTGAGCCAAAAGGCGCAAACGGTCCCGGGAAAAGGTAAGGCGACACCCGTGGGGATACCGTGCGTGAGGCCGCAAAGTGATATGAGGTGTTACCAGCTAGATCGATGTGACATCGAGTCGGGGCCTGACATCATCTAGGCATATCCGTTGGAAAGGGTGCTCAGGAGTCCTAACTCAGCGGGAAGGGTCACCGAATGGAACATCGAGTTGCAAGCGTTTCAGTTGGAATTCAGCACGACTAGGGTCGTTAAGGGAGCCATGCTTGCAGATTTTGTAGCAGAATGGACAGAGGCGCCAGGACTTGAAGCAGGCGAGGACCGGTCTCTTCCCCCACGAAGTGAGGCGCCGGATGGCTGGGTTATGTACTTCGACGGAAGTTTCTCGCGACATGGCGTGGGGGCTGGCGCGGTGTTCATATCCCCCACTCAGGACAGGCTCTACTATGCTATGCAACTCTGTTTCTAGCATGGAGAGAAGGTTTCCAACAATATAGCAGAATACGAGGGGCTAATAGCGGCCCTAAATGCTGCAGTGGCCTTGGGGGTAAAGCGCCTCATCATCAAGGGCGATTCACAACTCCTCGTCAACTTCTCCAACAAGGTGTATGAGCCAAAGGACGAACACATGGAGGCTTATCTAGCAGAGGTCCGCAAAATTGAGAAGTAGTTTTGGGGTTTGGAGTTACAGCATGTGCCCCGCGGCACCAATCAGGAGGCTGATGACATCGCAAAAAGGGAATCCAGGCGGCTGCCTCAGGAGCCCGGAGTCTTTGAGGAAAGGCTCTTTAAACCCTCGGCGGCGCCGCCACCATCAGGCGCAGCGCAACCTCGAGTGGAGCTCCCTCAACCACCTGCCTCGGGAGCTCCGGCCTGTGGCACGACCTCAGGAGCACGCTTGCTCCTGGCGCTGCAGCCTTAGGAGGGATGTTGGACCGTGGAACTCAAGAGCTACTTGATGCAAGGGACAACAACAACAACAACAACAACAACAAAAAGCCTTTAGTCCCAAACAAGTTGGGGTAGGCTAGAGGTGAAACCCATAAGATGTTGCAACCAACTCATGGTTCTGGCACATGGATAGCAAGCTTCCACGCACCCCTGTCCATAGCTAGCTCTTTTTCGATACTCCAATCCTTCAGGTCTCTCTTAACGGACTCCTCCCATGTCAAATTCGGTCTACCCCACCCTCTCTTGACATTCTCCGCATGCTTTAGCCGTCCGCTATGCACTGGAGCTTCTGGAGGCCTGCTCTGAATATGCCCAAACCATCTCAAACGATGTTGGACAAGCTTCTCCTCAATTGGTGCTACCCCAACTCTAAAAAAGTGCTCAATCGGGGTTTCGAACCCACAACCAATTCCTCGTGACAGTTTTCTGCCAACCACTACACCAAGCCTCTCTTGTTGCAAGGGACTCTGCCAGAAAAGGAGGAAGACGCAGAACGCGTGGCGCGGCAAGCCATGACATACTGCATTCAAGATGGAGAGCTTTACCGGAAGCGATCGAACGATGTGTCCCTACGTTGCATTTCCAGGTAACATGGGAAAGAGCTGCTGGCAGACATACACGTTGGAGACTGTGGGCACCACTCATCATCGCGAACCCTCGTTGGCAAGGCGTTCTGCGGCGGGTTCTACTGGCCCACATCACTCAACAACGCCGTCGACCTGGTTAAGGCTTGTGAAGCCTGCCAATTCCACGCCAAGCAAACCCATCAGCCGGCTCAGGGCCTACAGACCATACCCCTCTCATGGCCGTTCGTAGTTTGGGGGCTGGACATCTTGGGCCCGTTTCCTCGGGCGCCAGGGGGCTATCGCTACCTCTACGTTGCCGTCGACAAGTTCACCAAGTGGGCTGAGGTGGAAGCTATATGCACCATCCCAGCAGGCTCCGCAGTCAAGTTCATCAAGAGCCTCGTGAGCCGATTTGGAGTGCCTAACCGCATCATCACCGATAACGGCTCACAATTCACCAGCAATCTCTTCAAAACATACTGTGCTAATCTTGGAACGCAGACATGCCGCTTCAGTGGCCCATCCTCGGAGCAACGACCAGGCTGAGCGAACCAACGCGGAGGTCCTGAAGGGCCTCAAGACCAGGACCTTCAAGAAGAAGCTGGAGGCCTACGGCAGGGGCTAGTACGACGAGCTCCAGTCTGTTGTATGGTCCATCCGCATGACCGCAAACAAGTCGACGGGCGAAACCCCATTCTTCCTCGCCTACGGGGCGGAAGCGGTCCTCCCTCACGAGGTCAAGCGTCGCTCCGCGCGGGTCCTGGCGCTGAACGAACCACAGCAGGATGCCATGCGGGGGACGGATCTCGTGCTGGGGGAGGAATGCCATTGGGTGGCCGCGTTTCGGGCGGCAAGATACAAGCAGGCGCTGCGACGGTACCACTGCCGCAACATCCGCCCCAGGACTCTCGAGGTAGGGGACCTTGTGCTCAGGCGGGTGCTCTCCAGGGAAGGGTTGCACAAGCTCTCTCCTATGTGGGAGGGCCCATTCAAGGTTGTTCATGTTTCCAGGCCCGGCTCCATGCGCTTGGAGACTCAGGAGGGTGTGCCCATCCTGAACGCGTGGAACATTCAGCACCTTCAGAGATTCTACCCCTAAAGCGAGGCCCAGCGCCTGTGGGAAAGGCCCGGAGCCAGTGAAGAAGGCCCTATGCCTGTGAATCTTGTCGCTTTTGGGAAAGGCCCGATGCCTGTGAAGAAGGCCAATGCCTGTGAAGCTTGTCGCTTTTGGGAAAGGCCCGGTGCCCATGAAGAAGGACAATGCCTGTGAAGCTTGTCGCTTTTGGGAAAGGCTCGGTGCCTGTGAAGAAGGCCAATGCATGTGAAGCTTGTGGCTTTTGGGAAAGGCCCGATGCCTGTGAAGCTCGACCCCCCCACAAGAAAAGGCCCGGTGCCTGTGAAGAAGGCCAATCCCTGTGAAGCTCGCCGCCCGTGACACTCTTACGTAATAATGAGTTGGGGTTGTACATGCCCCGGAGTCTCCGGAGTGCCGCCCCTGGGCCTCGGGGCTCCCGCCCACGCCCAGTGGCAGCACTTAGCTCCGCGCTGGTGAGAAGACGTCGAAGACTAGATTAGGTGCCGGACGCAGCTTTTCATTTGCTTTCTGCAGTTGCCTAGTTCATCTTTGTTTGGGACTTTAGTTGGAGTTGCTTTCGATGTTGTGCGCCATCCTCGAGCTGCGTTTTCCTGTCTTTGCCGCTCACCTGGATCTTCTTTCCTTTCGCAACTCTCGCGAGGGGGGCTACGCGGGCACTCTCGCGAGTGTCTTCTGGTTTAATTTCGTGAGGTTCCCCGACCTAAGTTTGCAGCAGGAGCACTCCTCTCGGTCAATGCCCCACGGGCATCACGGCGCGAACGCTGGACCCGAGCCGGTCACCCCAGAAGCTGGGGGCTGAAGCCTAACCCACTGACTAGTCTTTTTGCAGGCATCGAGACACACGACAAGGCCTCTGGCCGGAGCCTCCCGAGGCTGACACCGCAACGAACCCCCCCCCCCACCAAGCTAAGTTATTCCTACACATGAGCATGCTACACCGTAACGCGGGAAACAACATGATAATTAGAAGCAACAGTCTAGCACGCCCCCGCGGGGCTCCACATCTCTCTCTATATGCAGATGAAACAAAATGGGCGCGGCTCACCCAACGACAGCCCAAGGGAGAAGATCCGCATCACCCTCTAGAGCTCAAGCGGTCCCCTCCTCACGCTTCACCGAGGTGCGGCGGTGGAACGGCCCAGCTCCCCCCTCGAAGCGAGCGCGACGACGCGGTGGCTGGTCACGACCACCGCTAGAGGAGCTGTCGTTAGAAGGGGAGTCACAAAAGCTTGGCGAGCTGCGGGCGCCGCCAGGCGCAGGCCCGCCCTCATCTTCACCGCCTACGTCACCAAGGCTGAGCATTCGGCCATCGTCATCGCTCTCAGGAAAGCACCCGGCATGGCGGACATCTTCTCCGAACACCTTCACGAAGAGGGTGGTGTCACCGTCGAACTTGAAGTGAAGAGTGCATCGCTGGCCTAGGCCACGCGCGCGTCTGCCAGCCGCAAGTCAGTGCCACGTTCCCGGCAACGGAAACCTCCACCGCCACCCAAGAGGCCCTGCTGCAGCAGCCGTCCGCCTGGAGCCAGAGCCCGCCCGTGGGACCAGCCGACAGTTTGCTAGCGAAGAAGCGGGGGAGCTGAAGCCAGGTGCCGGCCGGATCCTCCGACCAAACGACGAACTCTTGCAACAACTCCGCTGAATGGAATCGCGGGCAGGGAGGCCGCGCATCCACGGCGCATCTCCCCTCGCCAATCAAGTGGCCCTCACCAAGCGAGGGGCCTCCGCCGTGACCTCAGGCAGTCTTCGCAGGGGTCGCGGGATGCTTGCGTGGGCGACCTCGGCCACGCTTAGCCGGAGGGGAGTCAAGCCCCTCCCGGCGGGCCTTCCCCTTCTCTGCGGCCGAAAAACTCTTCGTGGGCGCCATGGGACGCGACGAGCCAATGGGGGAGGAGCGAAGAAGAAGAGGCGGAGCAAGGAGAGATGGACTAGAAGGGCTCACGCCGTTCCGTACTTATAGCCGGAGGAGGACTATCGTCGGCCTCCACGATCGCAGGTAATCATGACTCATTTTGCATGCAGGGACTTGTCATGTCGAACGGTTGCCGAGGCGTCATGGGGAAATGGAGACGCCCATGTACAATCAACCGCCACACGATGCCCAAGGCCGCAGGCTGTTGGGGCCCGCGGCGCTTCGCATTTGCCCCTTCGTTTCTCTGCTAAGCCAAGTCCGAGCGCGCCTTGGGCCCGGGGGCTACTGTCGGCGTTCTGGGAAAGGCGGTCCCCAGACTTGCCTACCTGCGGCCTGTGGCGTGGCTCGGGCAGTTGCCTAGTACGTCCCATATTCATCGAGTCAAGCTCAAGACCCTCGCGAGGAGCCAAGCCTTGCGGGGCGGACGACAGGAAGCTTCTTCCGGAGCGGCCTTGCCAGGCAGGCTCGCGAGGAGGCGGAGAGATCAAGGCAAGGGTACCTCGCGAGGTGCTCGTGACGCAAGCCATGATGATCGAGGCAGGCGAGCGCCGGCCTGTGCAGTGTCCTTGTTTCCTCTTTGGTGCAAAGGGAGCAAGCACAGACCAAGGCATCAGGCAAAGGCTACCGTTTCGGTGCAACAAGACCAAGACCAGCAGGGCGGCAGGATGGAGGTCACCATGGAGCCCAAGAGGGCGTCATCGTCAGAGTCTTTGGCAGTCGAAGACCAACTTTAGTCAGGATAAGTGTACTAGATGTTCCCCTTCAAAATGACCGTTGTTGGCGCCCTTCCCGCTTAATATTTGGGAAGAGGGCCAGGGCCTCTATATATAGGGCTAGTCACCATAGTAGAAGGGAGATATCGGGCATCTGGGATCGAATCCTTCCCAAGCAGAGCCACACCACACATCCACAAGAACATCCCTCGCGAGGCCGTTCTTCCTTTGTATTGTTCATCATCATTCCCAAAGGCAATCCACACACCACACACTGGAGTAGGGTATTACACCACAATGGTGGCCTGAACCAGTATAAACTCCGTGTCCCTTGTGTTGTTCATCTTGCTAGCCTAGATTCTTAGCGAGGCTTTGGGACGTGTGTCGGTGGAGGAGAGATCTTCTTGCGCACCCGAGAGTTCGAACCTCAAGGGTCTGCCGGAACCCAACATCCGACATTTCATATCTAATTGGGTAGCTTTGCTTGCTTCATACTTGGCTTACGCATGGTCTGAATTGAGATATGTAGGTTCTAACTATTTTGATTTCAGAAATTTAAAGCCAAGATAATACTCTGTTGAGAAAACCAATGATAGTATAATTTGTTTTTCAAAGACATTGGTAAAAGAATGCAAAATAAAATTCGTAGCTGAATGGGATGATACAAAATCTGAACCATTTGTTTGCTTAATTCCAAAGCCGTTCTCACAGCAAGATTGGCTAGAAAATAAAAAAATTACCTTCAATTTAGACATGTGTGATCAAGTCTTTGATTTGTTGTTGACAAATAATTATATTAGAATTCTTGATCACCATGTCGAGCCATCAATCCAAGGACGAATGTATTGTAGGTTGCATCATTCATTCCAACATAATTCTGAGGATTGCAACATGTTTCGTCAAATAGTTAAATCAGCCATTGTTAAAGGACGATTAAAATTTGTTGAGACACAAAGAGATGTCCAGTCTATTCCCATTGGTCCCGGTGGCAGAAAGTGTTTGCATCGGCTGCTTCAAGATGATCCATTTAAAGAGAAGGTAAAAACTGCAGGTGATGAGATCAAGCTTTCAAGTAAAGAAGTTGTTGAAGAGCATATTGAACATAATCTTGAGAGCAAGAATTCCATAGAAACTACAATGGAGACGCCAAGGACTGGGGGGCAGCAAACAAATCCAATGATCAATGAAAGCAAACCAAAAGAAAACAAAGGCCGAAATAAGCGCAAGTGTAAGAGATAAAAAATCACCTTCGCTTAACTATTGGATAAATATCAAAAGAAGGGTGAAGAGAAGAATGCTTATCGGCCAAATCATGCAAAGAAACCAAGATCACCCCCAAGGTGCAAATATGAGGATCGGTATTGGCAAAGTGAGAATTTTAATGCAACATATGCATATCCTTATTTTGGGCCGCCAATGCCAATGCCGTGGATGCCTCCCTATGCTCATATAGATCCATATCCATCATGGGACAGGTATGATACAAGGGCACATTCTTCATCTTATTTTAGACCATGTCACAAATATTATGCAGCTCCAAAAAGATCAACATTTGAACAAACACATGTCAAAGACCGTTTCAATCATAAGGAATCGGTCCGGACCCCATGGACGAAGAAAGAGGTGGTCAAGCAAGTATAACAAGTCAGGAAAGATGCTCATAAGTGTGCTACTTCAGATTTGATATCAAATAACAAGGAGCCAATTAAAGTGTTGACATTGGCTACAAAAGGAAAAGAAGTGGAGCAATCAATTGTTAAAAATAAAATTGCCAAATTTGAAGAAAATAAGTTGAGGGTGCACAAAGCCAAAAAAGAATTGCCATTGGTCAAAACAGAATCACAACCGAAATGCCCACTCGGCTTATCATATTGGCAAAAGAAGAAATTACAAAAACTTAGTGCACAAGAACTTGAAGAAAGGAACATGGCATGGGTTCCCAAAGGAAGTGCTCAAAATAAGAATTATGTGCAAGCTTCCATTACAAGAAGTGCGGCAAAGGTGAAGAGGGAAAAGAGTGAAAACTATGAAGGACCAAGCCGAAGGTTTCAACATCTTCGGTCTACACATTATCCATATTCTTCAACTATACCATTAAAGTCTATGCCATGTAATTCGTCATCACGTATGATTGGTAACCCTCAATGGGATTATTTTAATCCATGGATGCCATATAATTTCTTAGGTCATGAAAGGATATTACCAAGTCACTATACATTTGATTAACTACAAGTTTGTTGCTGATCCAAAGGGCCGAAATACTTGATTTGTCATTTCATTTTTTTATTTCGGTTATATGTGCTTTGAATGAAGTTTACATGGTAATGGCGGATATTTATCTATCGTCCTAAGATTATATCAATGCATGGCCGGTGTAGTACTCTAACATCGTCCTTAGTTCGATTGGAGAGGGAGATAAGTACATGCTCATGGAAATTTATATGTATGCCTATATTATTGATTGAATGGAGTTGAGACATCATGACCGATGTCATTGAATATATGTTGCATAGACCAATTCATAGTTGCAGAATTGGCTAGTGAGCTTATACTTTGTTTGGATATGATTTGGCTTATGCACCTTTGAGATCTATAAGAGGTCAAATCGTAGCTGATTTTATTACTGAACATCGGATTAATGACATGCATAATATTGATATTAGCCTTGTCTCTCTAGTACTATGAAGATTATGTTTTGATGGTACAATTAATAGCAATGGCCAAAGTGTTGGTGTTGTTTATATATCTCTTTATGGTACTATTTTTGAAGCCTCATGCCGATTAGAATATTTTTATGCATGATTAATCAAAGCCGGATATGCATTGTTATTCGGATTTAATCTTTTACTTGCTATAGGTGTTGTGCATATTGAGGCTTTCGGTGATTCGTTATGAGTAGTGCAACAAATATCCAGGGTTTATCAATGTTTTGACGAATCACTTATAGTTTATCTTGGGGTATGTCTAGCAAAATTTACCTTGGGTTGCTTAAATATTCTTTATATATCTAGACATGCAATTGGAGAGAGTTGGCATAGCAAGCATCCGGCTACCATGTCCGTCATGGTGTATTGCACATCTATCAATAGCCGATGCTTATTCTTGCCAACACAGGTAAGGCCGAATTGGAGCTCACCACCTCGGCCACTCATGAAACTTTTATGCAAGCAAAGCAAGGATTCGAGGAAGCTCATTCTTCATTATTTGCAAAATCCTAGCGAAAGGGTGAATAATATGGTTCGAAGGATGGCTTTGAGATACATATCTATGGAACCTTATCATCGGATTGTTATATAAGTTGAGAAGTTTTCACCCAATTTACATCAAGAGGTTCAAACAAGCAATGACCGATATATACTTATCGTCCTAAACACATACAAATGGCCAATGGAGTGTTGACATCGTGCTTAGAACAAACTCCGTGCAAGTTATTTTTCGGCACAAAAGTTTTGCCGAAAAACAGGGGTCATGTGTTGACATCCAATTTTGGCATGATCAAGAACTTAATTAAGATGACCTCAAATGGAGAAGTGGTCTACATGAAAAGGTTCTATATTGTCGATGTGAACATCTTTGAAGTTTGGGTCATCGCTATCCGATCTCATCTCGAGGGCCGAAACTATATTCAAAGTACTCAGATTTTATATTCAGAGTATTATTCGGCTGATTACGTGGCCAAGACAGCCTAAGCCTCGTATGGAACAATGATCTACATGGATTGTTTCCGTATAGTTGAAACGATCGGTTTTTCTATAAAAATCATTCAAATCCGAGTTCATATGCAAAAGTTAGAGCCATAAGAATGCAGTTATGCCAGGAGGCAAAAAATGGCACGCCCCACCAGACACCCTGTCTGATGGGTAGCACGAATAATAGCCTGTTTTGCACGAGCGGTTTGGCCCTCAAGATGACCTCTGATCAAAAAACTTTTTACATGAAAGTTGTTTGTCTCGTTGAATGGTCAAGATTTCTTTTGGACTCGTTTCGATCCGAGTTCATTTACCACCACAAAAAGGACCTGCAAGGTGCAGCCAGTTTAAACCGAATAGTTTTGGAAAGTTTGGACAAAACCAATCCGAATTTGACTAGGGTTTTGGACGTGAATCCAACCCTTTTCCTTGCACAAGAAGTCCAGCCGCATCTTATATACCTAAGGGGTGACGGCCAATTGAACAACACACAATCGATCAAGTCATCTACCACTTTTTATCTTTTATCTTTTCTCCTTAACCCTAGTTCTTCTTCTTCCTCATCCTTTGTTTGTTCTTCTTGTTGCAGGGCAGCGAACCTCGAGGCCCTAGGGGCGATCAGGTCGACCTAGGGCAGACAATAGCCACCGCGTGCCCTGACGGGGTCCGTCCCGGACGTGTGGGGTTTCGGGTCTACAAAAGCGCCCACCGGATTGCCTGCGTACCGCGCTTCCGGACGGGTCTCCTTCGATGTGAGCAGCGGTGCATCACCCCCGGCGTCGGGGGTACACGGTGACGTGTTCGTGTGCGAATAGATGACATCATTTTTGGTTCTCTAACATTCATTTGTGGAAGAAGTTTGTGGCATCCATGACCAAGACCTTTGAGATGTCACTCAATGCGGATTTGAAGTTCTTTCTTGCATTTCAAATTCAGCAATCTCAAGAAGGAATTTTCTTGTCTCAAACAAAATACCTCAAGGACATTCTAGAGAAGTTTGACGTGACAAATGCGAGCCCATGTAAGACACCCATGCAACAAAACGTGTTCTCACTGAAGATACCAAGGGTATCCCTTTTGATCCATATCTTTACCGCTCTATGATTAATTAGTTCATTTATTTATCTTTGTGCATCTAGACCAAACATCATGTTAAGTGTAGGCATATGTGTAAGATTTCAAGCTTCCCCTAGGGAAAGCCATCATAAGGAGGTTACGCATATTCTTAGATACCTTGTTCACACCCCAAAGTTGGGTCTATGGTACCCCAAGGATGCAAAGTTTGATCTCATCGGGTATACAGATGCGGATTCGGCTGGTGACAAAGTGGGATAGAAGTCCACCTCAGGTACATGTCAATTTCTTGGACGCTCCTCGGTGAGTTATTTGGTCTTCTAAGAAGAAAAAAAGTGTCTCCCCCTCCACCTCCGAAGCCGAATACATTGCAACCGCAAGCTGTGCAACTCAATTACTATGGATGAGGCAAACTTTGAAGGATTATGGTATCACCTATAGACATGTGCCTCTTCTATGAGATAATGAAAGTTCCATCAAGATTGCTGAGAACCCTATTGATCACCCTCGCACAAAGCACATTGATATTAGGTATCACTTCTTGAGAGACCATGTGCAAAAGGGTGACATTGACATTGCTCATGTTGGTACAGATATGCAACTTGCCGACATTGTTACCAAACCATTGGATGAAGCAAGGTTTTGTCAACTTAGGCGTGAACTTAGTATCTTGGAGCTTGATAACATTATGTGAAATCTTGTACCTATGCATACATTTACTTCGTGTCAATCTAGATGTAGGCATATATCCAGGGGATAAATTCAATTCATGAATTGCCTTCTCTCTATATAATTCATAAATGAAACAAACACTCTCAAAGTTATCATGTTCTTTGAACTATGGTGTTTTAAATGATAGATTAGAGATTATGTACCCAAGGTTTCATCCTTGTGGCTACATGTCTCATATGCTCAAACATGGTGACCTCGGTTACCGCTTGTATGTTACATACATCATTCCTTGATCGTACTTGTTTGGGTCCCTTGCATATGCAAATCTGTTCTATGATGTTAGAGTTACTTTGTCTATATACCTCGGTTACCGCTTTGTCTATATATACATATATATATAGGACAAATTTTATCTACAGGCAGTGGTAGTTACCACCACTTTGTCTGCCCTCCACGTGTCCAGACTCATAGTAGGAGGCAACCGGGTGCGCCGGGGGTAGCGAACGTGTCCAGAACCCTCTAACCCGCTAGCAGCCACCAATTTAGATAATTAAGGTGTTTGTTGAACGGCTCCCTTGATTCTTGGCAAGCCGCAGCGAACCATCATTGGATGGATAAGCACATGACTAGCGATAGCTAGTCTGATGGAATGGAATATTTCAAGGACTGTATGAGGTATGGACTGCAACCAATATACGGATGTGAATTACGTCATGCATGGCATGGTTTCATTTACAATCATATTTCTCTAGGAGTATATACTATTGTAACCGTGTGTATTTCTCTTTTTTAACAAGTAAGAGTGTGTGTTTCGGTTTCATTAAAAGAAGTCATGTGCATGGAGTATATTTAAGACGAGATTATAGAGTATATTGTATTCTTTGACGAAAAAGAGTATGTTGTATTTGAAAATAAAGAGTATGGAGTATGGTCTAAGTAGTATGTAGTACGTTGCAAAAAAAAGTATGTAGTATTATCATTAACCCGCTAAAAAGTATGTAGTTGTATATCAGCCATGCAATACATAATTAGTTTGGAGTATATCATATACGTGAATGTAATGCACCGCCAACGTCGTTGAGTATGTGGTGATATCTCCATAATTCTCGCCGTATGTAGACTCCAAATATGAGTATGTGGTATGGAGTATTTATTTTTTAAGAAAGTAGGGAGTATGTAGTATTTCAGAATCCAAGTATGTAGTATTGATTCCACGCAAAAAAGAGTATGTAGTATTGATTGTGGAGTATGTCATTAAAGAACGTATATGTGCATGGCCGACCGACTGGCCGGCGAGGATGATGTATATGTGATGAGCCTCCGTTGACCCATCTTTTGAACCAAAAAATAAAGTGTATGAAAAATATACATCCTTAATTTCAGGTGGAATATATTGTTTAATTATATACTTGGAATTGATACATCTGGTATGAAGTACATGATCTGAACTCGTACGTACATAATGCATACAAAGTGACGCAAGTCGATCATATACATCATGGGTGTCGGCCATCCATGAATGTTTTGGGTCCTGTTCTCATCCATGAACTTGTGCGAGCAACTATATATATTGTAGTCGTACGTCATTGCATCGCCCTATGAGCCATAGACGCAGCGTGAAAGCAGGCACCATCAACCATATTCGGTTGTAGGGCATCGCCGCAGTGCGGACGCAGTCACCAATTGGTCGTGCGCTGCCACACGGCACTGTTGCCGAGGAAATCAATGGCAACCATCGAAGTTGCCGCTTGGCTCTCACCGGTGTCGGAGGAGGTGGATCTCTTATATATGTCACTTTGTTTCTTAATCGTCACTGCCCTCCAATGGTGAGAAATATCAAAGAAATTATGAGTTTGTCTAGAATCTGGATCTGCATGCAGCCTGAGGGGAATGAGAAGGAAATCATTCAAATCATCGATAATAGTATACACTGCAGACCACTATAGAAGAAGTTAAACATATACCATTTACTTGGGATAAAGGCATCAGCAACTAAGACGTGCAGTACATTAAAAAATCCATCAAGATTCTAATGCTCACGTACATGTGTTGCAACCGCAGTTGTAGCTAACTAGCTGGGAGTAGCCGATCTTATATCTTCTCATGTGCACATCGGCGAGGCAGCGTAACCGTGGCCGTGAACCGGCGGACGTGGGCGGCAGGGGTGTCTGGCCGGAAAGAAACCGGTGAATGGCATACTCCTTGGTCCACATGAAAAGTAGAGAAGAGGAATGAATCTGGACGTCCAAAAAATTCTAGGCCGGCCAACGAACCTACTTTATAGGCGCGAGTAGATAAGATAATTCAGTTAATTAATTAACCATTAGTTAAATGGTAAGTGGATCCGGTTTGCCTTGTGGGATTTCTGACCCGTTACACGACAGCTCGGGTGCACAGATCTTGATGTAACAGACGGTAGATAGAGTGGAGGTAACTACCACTAGGTGGTAGAATGGATTTTCCCTATATATATATATATGGACAACACTATTCTGATCACAGGATCAGAATAGTTATTTGAATCACAGCGAGCCCTATAAGGGCCCGACGAGATCCTCCTGAACTTCCGAACCGATACAGCGGAGGAAAAACAAGAGGAAAAAAAAGTCGATCTCAACACACCCCACGATCCCCACCGGCCCATCCCCCGCCGCACCCCCTTCCTCCCCCGCTGCACCCGGCCTCCCTCCCGTCACACCCGCCTTCCTCCCCCGCTGCACCGGGCCTCCCTCCCGCCGCCGCCGGCCACCG